>NW_028247350.1:0-22000 GCF_964263255.1 Lissotriton vulgaris | reverse complement strand
AATTAAAACATCAGATAAAGGAAGTACCCCAGACTGTGAAACTCTAACTTTTCAAATAAAAGTCACGAACAATTATTCGTTCAATGGACTACTTATATACAGACCACCTAATGCAAAAACGGCGCTGATCGAACTGTTAAGCCCGTTTCTCGAATCTAGTGTGACTAGTCCGGACTACACAGTTTTAGGAGATTTTAATCTACATTTAGAAAAAACCTCAGACCCGAAGATAGCCTCATTCATTGATACAATGTTAAACTTTGACCTAAAACAAAAGGTACATGTGGATACCCATGAAGCAGGCCATACATTGGATGGTATTTTCACCTCCTGTATAAATCTAACAAAAACAGATACCATTCCTATCCCGTGGACAGACCACAAACTCATCAGTTCCACATTAGAAATTAATGAGGACACAGGAAGACCTATGGAGAATATTAAACAAACGACATATCTAGAATGGTCTAAATTAGATAACCAGACATTCATTGATATACTGCAATCATCGTACCCTGCACTTCAAGAAAACTGTAACACAGCCTGCAAACAATTTAATGAATGGCTAGAGAATGCAGTACAGCAAACAGTCCCACGAAAAAAAGCCACACTAAAGAGAAAAACCCCCTCACAGCCATGGTTCTCGGAAGCACTAAGAACCCAGAAACAGACATGTAGAAGAGCGGAAAAAAAATGGAGAACTAACTATGACTCCGATCTCAAACAAGAATACAAAGCTACCTTAGCATGTTATAAAAAACTAATTATAACGGAAAAAAGTAAATACTTTATCCATAAAATCAATGAGTCAAAAAACTCAAGCAAAACCCTTTTCGACACTGTCAAAAAACTATCAAAATTCGAGAACAACAACTCTGAAACGTTAACTTCAGACTTCTGCAACGTGCTGGGAGAATTCTTTGTCAGCAAAGTATCCCTAGTATATGACTCCTTTAAAAACCATAACACAGAAATACCCATAAAGGATAACGCTTCAACAACAATCCCAGTGAGTAGGGACTCAGACCCCACCACATTCTTCCAATTCACCCCCCCTACAGTGGAACAGATTCAAAAAGAAATCCACACCATCAATTCAGGCAGCCCAATGGACCCATGTCCATCCAAAATAATGCATGTCTGCTCCGAACAACTGAGCATAGTACTAGAGAAATTATTCTCTCAAATCATTAAAACCAACATCTTTCCCGATGTCTGGAAAATGATATCGATCAGGCCACTTTTAAAAAAACCCAACCTGGACTGCGAAAACCCGAATAACTATAGGCCAATAGCTAGGATCCCATTCGCCGCCAAAATCCTAGAGAAACTCTTAAATAAACAATTATCCCGGTACCTACTGGACGGCAACTGGCTGGACCATTCGCAGTTCGGTTTCCGCGAAGGACATGGAACCGAAACCGCCCTTATTACAGCGGTGGAGGAACTTAGACAAGTACTGGACAACGGATCGAAGGCCGCCTTGATATTACTAGATCTATCGGCGGCCTTCGATACGATCAGCCATGAGACCCTCATAACACGTCTGAAAACAGCACAATTGCATGAATCAGCATGTGCACTCATCACCTCATATCTAGAGAACAGAACGTTCTCTATAGAATCAGGAGAAGCAAAATCCAATCAATTCAACTTACCATGTGGAGTCCCACAGGGTTCATCGATTAGCCCCACTCTTTTTAACTTATACGTCACCCCCCTCGCACAACTAATAAGGGATTGTGGATTCACCCCAATATCCTACGCCGACGACACCCAAATTGTGGTGTCAATAAATGAAGACGTAGAGAACACAGCAGAAAAATTTCAAATCTGCATGCAAAAAATAAGCCAATGGATGAGAACAAATTGTCTGAAATTGAATGGAGACAAAAGTGAGGTCATGATCCTAGGAGGGGACAAAAAAGTCTGGTCCCATTCATGGTGGCCAAAAGAACTAGGAGGATGTCCTGAACCAACGGAGAAGGTAAAAAATCTAGGAATTACTCTAGACACTAATCTCTCCTTTGACGCCCAAGCGAATAAACTGGCATCATCCCTGTGGTACATTTTAAAAATGATTAAAAAAATACTACCCTACATACCACTTGACTCACGAAAGACAGTGGTGACAGCATTGGCCATGTCCAGATTGGACTACGGGAACGGCCTATACGCTGGAGCTAGAAAAAAAATTCTAACCAAACTCCAACGTTTGCAGAATGCAGCAGCCAGGCTGATATTAGGTACACCTAAATTTGAAAGAATCAGCCACAAACTTAGAGACCTACACTGGCTGCCAATCGAAAAACGAATACAATTCAAAATACTGTGCCTAGCATATAAAGCTACCAATGGAACCGGATCCCAATTTTTAAAAACTCATCTAAAAATATATGAGCCAAATAGAACCCTCAGATCTGGCCAAAAGAAAATAATTGCGGTACCAAGATTCAAGAGAGCAAACTGGGGAGGAAGAAGCTTCCTGGTACATACAGCGAGAATCTGGAACAAACTACCGCTAGATATAAAAACTAGTCCATCACTGATATCTTTCAGAAAGCAAGTAAAAACGTGGCTGTTCTCGGCATATCCCTAAACCAAGAGTCAGAGTCAAATCACAGCGCCAAGACGCCTATGGGCAATCGCGCGCTTTACAAATGCACAAATCAAATCAAATCAATCCATTACGTCATGCTTCAGAAATGTGGAAAATGGTCCGTTTTCAAATGTTTTATTTTTGAACGTCAGTTCACATTTGTAGGTGGATCATCAGTGTTAGAGCTAAAATTAGCATGTTTAAAGTGATTTTCATGCTTCCAGGGGCCCTAAACACAAGATTTATGGAATGGTTAAAAGTGCATGAAAATGGCCAATTTACTCACTCTGAGTTCTCAAAAAGGGTTTCTTCACCCCGGGAAGTTAATTAAATACCATTTGGAGGCATTTAATGTTCGAGCAAAAATGGCCGATTCTCGACAAAAGAGATAACACCCCCCCATTACGTCATGCTTCGGAAATGTGGAAAATGGTCCGTTTTCAAATGTTTTATTTTTGAACGTCAGTTCACATTTGTAGGTGGATCATCAGTGTTAGAGCTAAAATTAGCATGTTTAAAGTGATTTTCATGCTTCCAGGGGCTCGGGAAGTGAATTAAATACTATTTGGAGGCATTTAATGTTCAAACAAAAACAGCTGATTTTTGACAAAAGAGACAACACCCCCCCATTACGTCATGCTTCAGAAATGTGGAAAATGGTCCGTTTTCAAATGTTTTATTTTTGAACGTCAGTTCACATTTGTAGGTGGATCATCAGTGTTAGAGCTAAAATTAGCATGTTTAAAGTGATTTTCATGCTTCCAGGGGCCCTAAACACAAGACTTATGGAATGGTTAAAAGTGCATGAAAATGGCCAATTTACTCACTCTGAGTTCTCAAAAAGGGTTTCTTCACCCCGGGAAGTTAATTAAATACCATTTGGAGGCATTTAATGTTCGAGCAAAAACGGCTGATTTTCGACAAAAGAGATAACACCCCCCCATTACGTCATGCTTCAGAAATGTGGAAAATGGTCCGTTTTCAAATGTTTTATTTTTGAACGTCAGTTCACATTTGTAGGTGGATCATCAGTGTTAGAGCTAAAATTAGCATGTTTAAAGTGATTTTCATGCTTCCAGGGGCTCGGGAAGAGAATTAAATACTATTTGGAGGCATTTAATGTTCAATCAAAAACAGCTGATTTTTGGCAAAAGAGATAACACCCCCCCATTACGTCATGCTTCAGAAATGTGGAAAATGGTCCGTTTTCAAATGTTTTATCTTTGAACGTCAGTTCACATTTGTAGGTGGATCATCAGTGTTAGAGCTAAAATTAGCATGTTTAAAGTGATTTTCATGCTTCCAGGGGCCCTAAACTCAAGATTTATGGAATGGTTAAAAGTGCATGAAAATGGCCAATTTATTCACTCTGAGTTCTCAAAAAGGGTTTCTTTACCCCGGAAAGTTAATTAAATACCATTTGGAGGCATTTAATGTTCGAGCAAAAACGGCTGATTTTCGACAAAAGAGATAACACCCCCCCATTACGTCATGCTTCAGAAATGTGGACAATGGTCCGTTTTCAAATGTTTTATTTTTGAACGTCAGTTCACATTTGTAGGTGGATCATCAGTGTTAGAGCTAAAATTAGCATGTTTAAAGTGATTTTCATGCTTCCAGGGGCTCGGGAAGTGAATTAAATACTATTTGGAGGCATTTAATGTTCAATCAAAAACAGCTGATTTTTGACAAAAGAGATAACACCCCCTCATTACGGCATGCTTCAGAAATGTGGAAAATGGTCCGTTTTCAAATGTTTTATTTTTGAACGTCAGTTCACATTTGTAGGTGGATCATCAGTGTTAGAGCTAAAATTAGCATGTTTAAAGTGATTTTCATGCTTCCAGGGGCTCGGGAAGTGAATTAAATACTATTTGGAGGCATTTAATGTTCAATCAAAAACAGCTGATTTTTGACAAAAGAGATAACACCCCCCCATTACGTCATGCTTCAGAAATGTGGAAAATGGTCCGTTTTCAAATGTTTTATTTTTGAACGTCAGTTCACATTTGTAGGTGGATCATCAGTGTTAGAGCTAAAATTAGCATGTTTAAAGTGATTTTCATGCTTCCAGGGGCCCTAAACACAAGATTTATGGAATGGTTAAAAGTGCATGAAAATGGCCAATTTACTCACTCTGAGTTCTCAAAAAGGGTTTCTTCACCCCGGGAAGTTAATTAAATACCATTTGGAGGCATTTAATGTTCGAGCAAAAACGGCTGATTTTCGACAAAAGAGATAACACCCCCCCATTACGTCATGCTTCAGAAATGTGGAAAATGGTCCGTTTTCAAATGTTTTATTTTTGAACATCAGTTCACATTTGTAGGTGGATCATCAGTGTTAGAGCTAAAATTAGCATGTTTAAAGTGATTTTCATGCTTCCAGGGGCTCGGGAAGTGAATTAAATACTATTTGGAGGCATTTAATGTTCAATCAAAAACAGCTGATTTTTGACAAAAGAGATAACACCCCCCCATTACGTCATGCTTCAGAAATGTGGAAAATGGTCCGTTTTCAAATATTTTATTTTTTAACGTCAGTTCACATTTGTAGGTGGATCATCAGTGTTAGAGCTAAAATTAGCATGTTTAAAGTGATTTTCATGCTTCCAGGGGCTCGGGAAGTGAATTAAATACTATTTGGAGGCATTTAATGTTCAAGCAAAAACAGCTGATTTTTGACAAAAGAGATAACACCCCCCCATTACGTCATGCTTCAGAAATGTGGAAAATGGTCCGTTTTCAAATGTTTTATTTTTGAACGTCAGTTCACATTTGTAGGTGGATCATCAGTGTTAGAGCTAAAATTAGCATGTTTAAAGTGATTTTCATGCTTCCAGGGGCCCTAAACACAAGACTTATGGAATGGTTAAAAGTGCATGAAAATGGCCAATTTACTCACTCTGAGTTCTCAAAAAGGGTTTCTTCACCCCGGGAAGTTAATTAAATACCATTTGGAGGCATTTAATGTTCGAGCAAAAACGGCTGATTTTCGACAAAAGAGATAACACCCCCCCATTACGTCATGCTTCAGAAATGTGGAAAATGGTCCGTTTTCAAATGTTTTATTTTTGAACGTCAGTTCACATTTGTAGGTGGATCATCAGTGTTAGAGCTAAACTTAGCATGTTTAAAGTGATTTTCATGCTTCCAGGGGCTCGGGAAGTGAATTAAATACTATTTGGAGCATTTAATGTTCAATCAAAAACAGCTGATTTTTGACAAAAGAGATAACACCCCCCCATTACGGCATGCTTCAGAAATGTGGAAAATGGTCCGTTTTCAAATGTTTTATTTTTGAACGTCAGTTCACATTTGTAGGTGGATCATCAGTGTTAGAGCTAAAATTAGCATGTTTAAAGTGATTTTCATGCTTCCAGGGGCTCAGGAAGTGAATTAAATACTATTTGGAGGCATTTAATGTTCAAGCAAAAACAGCTGATTTTTGACAAAAGAGATAACACCCCCCCATTACGTCATGCTTCAGAAATGTGGAAAATGGTCCGTTTTCAAATGTTTTATTTTTGAACGTCAGTTCACATTTGTAGGTGGATCATCAGTGTTAGAGCTAAAATTAGCATGTTTAAAGTGATTTTCATGCTTCCAGGGGCCCTAAACACAAGATTTATGGAATGGTTAAAAGTGCATGAAAATGGCCAATTTACTCACTCTGAGTTCTCAAAAAGGGTTTCTTCACCCCGGGAAGTTAATTAAATACCATTTGGAGGCATTTAATGTTCGAGCAAAAACGGCTGATTTTCGACAAAAGAGATAACACCCCCCCCGTTACGTCATGCTTCAGAAATGTGGAAAATGGTCCGTTTTCAAATGTTTTATTTTTGAACATCAGTTCACATTTGTAGGTGGATCATCAGTGTTAGAGCTAAAATTAGCATGTTTAAAGTGATTTTCATGCTTCCAGTGGCTCGGGAAGTGAATTAAATACTATTTGGAGGCTTTTAATGTTCAAGCAAAAACAGCTGATTTTTGACAAAAGAGACAACACCCCCCCATTACGTCATGCTTCAGAAATGTGGAAAATGGTCCGTTTTCAAATGTTTTATTTTTGAACGTCAGTTCACATTTGTAGGTGGATCATCAGTGTTATAGCTAAAATTAGCATGTTTAAAGTGATTTTCATGCTTCCAGGGGCTCGGGAAGTGAATTAAATACTATTTGGAGGCATTTAATGTTCAATCAAAAACAGCTGATTTTTGACAAAAGAGATAACACCCCCCCATTACGTCATGCTTCAGAAATGTGGAAAATGGTCCGTTTTCAAATGTTTTATTTTTGAACGTCAGTTCACATTTGTAGGTGGATCGTCAGCGTTAGAGCTAAAATTAGCATGTTTAAAGTGATTTTCATGCTTCCAGGGGCCCTAAACACAAGATTTATGGAATGGTTAAAAGTGCATGAAAATGGCCAATTTACTCACTCTGAGTTCTCAAAAAGGGTTTCTTCACCCCGGGAAGTTAATTAAATACCATTTGGAGGCATTTAATGTTCGAGCAAAAACGGCTGATTTTCGACAAAAGAGATAACACCCCCCCATTACGTCATGCTTCAGAAATGTGGAAAATGGTCCGTTTTCAAATGTTTTATTTTTGAACGTCAGTTCACATTTGTAGGTGGATCATCAGTGTTAGAGCTAAAATTAGCATGTTTAAAGTGATTTTCATGCTTCCAGGGGCTCGGCAAGTGAATTAAATACTATTTGGAGGCATTTAATGTTCAAGCAAAAACAGCTGATTTTTGACAAAAGAGACAACACCCCCCCATTACGTCATGCTTCAGAAATGTGGAAAATGGTCCGTTTTCAAATGTTTTATTTTTGAACGTCAGTTCACATTTGTAGGTGGATCATCAGTGTTAGAGCTAAAATTAGCATGTTTAAAGTGATTTTCATGCTTCCAGGGGCCCTAAACACAAGACTTATGGAATGGTTAAAAGTGCATGAAAATGGCCAATTTACTCACTCTGAGTTCTCAAAAAGGGTTTCTTCACCCCGGGAAGTTAATTAAATACCATTTGGAGGCATTTAATGTTCGAGCAAAAACGGCTGATTTTCGACAAAAGAGATAACACCCCCCCATTACGTCATGCTTCAGAAATGTGGAAAATGGTCCGTTTTCAAATGTTTTATTTTTGAACGTCAGTTCACATTTGTAGGTGGATCATCAGTGTTAGAGCTAAAATTAGCATGTTTAAAGTGATTTTCATGCTTCCAGGGGCCCTAAACACAAGATTTATGGAATGGTTAAAAGTGCATGAAAATGGCCAATTTACTCACTCTGAGTTCTCAAAAAGGGTTTCTTCACCCCGGGAAGTTAATTAAATACCATTTGGAGGCATTTAATGTTCGAGCAAAAACGGCTGATTCTCGACAAAAGAGATAACACCCCCCCATTACGTCATGCTTCAGAAATGTGGAAAATGGTCCGTTTTCAAATGTTTTATTTTTGAACGTCAGTTCACATTTGTAGGTGGATCATCAGTGTTAGAGCTAAAATTAGCATGTTTAAAGTGATTTTCATGCTTCCAGGGGCTCGGGAAGTGAATTAAATACTATTTGGAGGCATTTAATGTTCAAGCAAAAACAGCTGATTTTTGACAAAAGAGACAACACCCCCCCATTACGTCATGCTTCAGAAATGTGGAAAATGGTCCGTTTTCAAATGTTTTATTTTTGAACGTCAGTTCACATTTGTAGGTGGATCATCAGTGTTAGAGCTAAAATTAGCATGTTTAAAGTGATTTTCATGCTTCCAGGGGCCCTAAACACAAGACTTATGGAATGGTTAAAAGTGCATGAAAATGGCCAATTTACTCACTCTGAGTTCTCAAAAAGGGTTTCTTCACCCCGGGAAGTTAATTAAATACCATTTGGAGGCATTTAATGTTCGAGCAAAAACGGCTGATTTTCGACAAAAGAGATAACACCCCCCCATTACGTCATGCTTCAGAAATGTGGAAAATGGTCCGTTTTCAAATGTTTTATTTTTGAACGTCAGTTCACATTTGTAGGTGGATCATCAGTGTTAGAGCTAAAATTAGCATGTTTAAAGTGATTTTCATGCTTCCAGGGGCTCGGGAAGAGAATTAAATACTATTTGGAGGCATTTAATGTTCAATCAAAAACAGCTGATTTTTGGCAAAAGAGATAACACCCCCCCATTACGTCATGCTTCAGAAATGTGGAAAATGGTCCGTTTTCAAATGTTTTATCTTTGAACGTCAGTTCACATTTGTAGGTGGATCATCAGTGTTAGAGCTAAAATTACCATGTTTAAAGTGATTTTCATGCTTCCAGGGGCCCTAAACTCAAGATTTATGGAATGGTTAAAAGTGCATGAAAATGGCCAATTTATTCACTCTGAGTTCTCAAAAAGGGTTTCTTTACCCCGGAAAGTTAATTAAATACCATTTGGAGGCATTTAATGTTCGAGCAAAAACGGCTGATTTTCGACAAAAGAGATAACACCCCCCCATTACGTCATGCTTCAGAAATGTGGAAAATGGTCCGTTTTCAAATGTTTTATTTTTGAACGTCAGTTCACATTTGTAGGTGGATCATCAGTGTTAGAGCTAAAATTAGCATGTTTAAAGTGATTTTCATGCTTCCAGGGGCCCTAAACACAAGACTTATGGAATGGTTAAAAGTGCATGAAAATGGCCAATTTACTCACTCTGAGTTCTCAAAAAAAGTTTCTTCACCCCGGGAAGTTAATTAAATACCATTTGGAGGCATTTAATGTTCGAGCAAAAACGGCTGATTCTCGACAAAAGAGATAACACCCCCCCATTACGTCATGCTCCAGAAATGTGGAAAATGGTCCGTTTTCAAATGTTTTATTTTTGAACGTCAGTTCACATTTGTAGGTGGATCATCAGTGTTAGAGCTAAACTTAGCATGTTTAAAGTGATTTTCATGCTTCCAGGGGCTCGGGAAGTGAATTAAATACTATTTGGAGGCATTTAATGTTCAATCAAAAACAGCTGATTTTTGACAAAAGAGATAACACCCCCCCATTACGGCATGCTTCAGAAATGTGGAAAATGGTCCGTTTTCAAATGTTTTATTTTTGAACGTCAGTTCACATTTGTAGGTGGATCATCAGTGTTAGAGCTAAAATTAGCATGTTTAAAGTGATTTTCATGCTTCCAGGGGCTCAGGAAGTGAATTAAATACTATTTGGAGGCATTTAATGTTCAAGCAAAAACAGCTGATTTTTGACAAAAGAGATAACACCCCCCCATTACGTCATGCTTCAGAAATGTGGAAAATGGTCCGTTTTCAAATGTTTTATTTTTTAACGTCAGTTCACATTTGTAGGTGGATCATCAGTGTTAGAGCTAAAATTAGCATGTTTAAAGTGATTTTCATGCTTCCAGGGGCTCGGGAAGTGAATTAAATACTATTTGGAGGCATTTAATGTTCAAGCAAAAACAGCTGATTTTTGACAAAAGAGATAACACCCCCCCATTACGTCATGCTTCAGAAATGTGGAAAATGGTCCGTTTTCAAATGTTTTATTTTTGAACGTCAGTTCACATTTGTAGGTGGATCATCAGTGTTAGAGCTAAAATTAGCATGTTTAAAGTGATTTTCATGCTTCCAGGGGCCCTAAACACAAGACTTATGGAATAGTTAAAAGTGCATGAAAATGGCCAATTTACTCACTCTGAGTTCTCAAAAAGGGTTTCTTCACCCCGGGAAGTTAATTAAATACCATTTGGAGGCATTTAATGTTCGAGCAAAAACGGCTGATTTTCGACAAAAGAGATAACACCCCCCCATTACGTCATGCTTCAGAAATGTGGAAAATGGTCCGTTTTCAAATGTTTTATTTTTGAACGTCAGTTCACATTTGTAGGTGGATCATCAGTGTTAGAGCTAAACTTAGCATGTTTAAAGTGATTTTCATGCTTCCAGGGGCTCGGGAAGTGAATTAAATACTATTTGGAGGCATTTAATGTTCAATCAAAAACAGCTGATTTTTGACAAAAGAGATAACACCCCCCCATTACGGCATGCTTCAGAAATGTGGAAAATGGTCCGTTTTCAAATGTTTTATTTTTGAACGTCAGTTCACATTTGTAGGTGGATCATCAGTGTTAGAGCTAAAATTAGCATGTTTAAAGTGATTTTCATGCTTCCAGGGGCTCAGGAAGTGAATTAAATACTATTTGGAGGCATTTAATGTTCAAGCAAAAACAGCTGATTTTTGACAAAAGAGATAACACCCCCCCATTACGTCATGCTTCAGAAATGTGGAAAATGGTCCGTTTTCAAATGTTTTATTTTTGAACGTCAGTTCACATTTGTAGGTGGATCATCAGTGTTAGAGCTAAAATTAGCATGTTTAAAGTGATTTTCATGCTTCCAGGGGCCCTAAACACAAGATTTATGGAATGGTTAAAAGTGCATGAAAATGGCCAATTTACTCACTCTGAGTTCTCAAAAAGGGTTTCTTCACCCCGGGAAGTTAATTAAATACCATTTGGAGGCATTTAATGTTCGAGCAAAAACGGCTGATTTTCGACAAAAGAGATAACACCCCCCCATTACGTCATGCTTCAGAAATGTGGAAAATGGTCCGTTTTCAAATGTTTTATTTTTGAACATCAGTTCACATTTGTAGGTGGATCATCAGTGTTAGAGCTAAAATTAGCATGTTTAAAGTGATTTTCATGCTTCCAGGGGCTCGGGAAGTGAATTAAATACTATTTGGAGGCATTTAATGTTCAATCAAAAACAGCTGATTTTTGACAAAAGAGATAACACCCCCCCATTACGTCATGCTTCAGAAATGTGGAAAATGGTCCGTTTTCAAATGTTTTATTTTTTAACGTCAGTTCACATTTGTAGGTGGATCATCAGTGTTAGAGCTAAAATTAGCATGTTTAAAGTGATTTTCATGCTTCCAGGGGCTCGGGAAGTGAATTAAATACTATTTGGAGGCATTTAATGTTCAAGCAAAAACAGCTGATTTTTGACAAAAGAGATAACACCCCCCCATTACGTCATGCTTCAGAAATGTGGAAAATGGTCCGTTTTCAAATGTTTTATTTTTGAACGTCAGTTCACATTTGTAGGTGGATCATCAGTGTTAGAGCTAAAATTAGCATGTTTAAAGTGATTTTCATGCTTCCAGGGGCCCTAAACACAAGACTTATGGAATAGTTAAAAGTGCATGAAAATGGCCAATTTACTCACTCTGAGTTCTCAAAAAGGGTTTCTTCACCCCGGGAAGTTAATTAAATACCATTTGGAGGCATTTAATGTTCGAGCAAAAACGGCTGATTTTCGACAAAAGAGATAACACCCCCCCATTACGTCATGCTTCAGAAATGTGGAAAATGGTCCGTTTTCAAATGTTTTATTTTTGAACGTCAGTTCACATTTGTAGGTGGATCATCAGTGTTAGAGCTAAACTTAGCATGTTTAAAGTGATTTTCATGCTTCCAGGGGCTCGGGAAGTGAATTAAATACTATTTGGAGGCATTTAATGTTCAATCAAAAACAGCTGATTTTTGACAAAAGAGATAACACCCCCCCATTACGGCATGCTTCAGAAATGTGGAAAATGGTCCGTTTTCAAATGTTTTATTTTTGAACGTCAGTTCACATTTGTAGGTGGATCATCAGTGTTAGAGCTAAAATTAGCATGTTTAAAGTGATTTTCATGCTTCCAGGGGCTCAGGAAGTGAATTAAATACTATTTGGAGGCATTTAATGTTCAAGCAAAAACAGCTGATTTTTGACAAAAGAGATAACACCCCCCCATTACGTCATGCTTCAGAAATGTGGAAAATGGTCCGTTTTCAAATGTTTTATTTTTGAACGTCAGTTCACATTTGTAGGTGGATCATCAGTGTTAGAGCTAAAATTAGCATGTTTAAAGTGATTTTCATGCTTCCAGGGGCCCTAAACACAAGATTTATGGAATGGTTAAAAGTGCATGAAAATGGCCAATTTACTCACTCTGAGTTCTCAAAAAGGGTTTCTTCACCCCGGGAAGTTAATTAAATACCATTTGGAGGCATTTAATGTTCGAGCAAAAACGGCTGATTTTCGACAAAAGAGATAACACCCCCCCATTACGTCATGCTTCAGAAATGTGGAAAATGGTCCGTTTTCAAATGTTTTATTTTTGAACATCAGTTCACATTTGTAGGTGGATCATCAGTGTTAGAGCTAAAATTAGCATGTTTAAAGTGATTTTCATGCTTCCAGGGGCTCGGGAAGTGAATTAAATACTATTTGGAGGCATTTAATGTTCAATCAAAAACAGCTGATTTTTGACAAAAGAGATAACACCCCCCCATTACGTCATGCTTCAGAAATGTGGAAAATGGTCCGTTTTCAAATGTTTTATTTTTTAACGTCAGTTCACATTTGTAGGTGGATCATCAGTGTTAGAGCTAAAATTAGCATGTTTAAAGTGATTTTCATGCTTCCAGGGGCTCGGGAAGTGAATTAAATACTATTTGGAGGCATTTAATGTTCAAGCAAAAACAGCTGATTTTTGACAAAAGAGATAACACCCCCCCATTACGTCATGCTTCAGAAATGTGGAAAATGGTCCGTTTTCAAATGTTTTATTTTTGAACGTCAGTTCACATTTGTAGGTGGATCATCAGTGTTAGAGCTAAAATTAGCATGTTTAAAGTGATTTTCATGCTTCCAGGGGCCCTAAACACAAGACTTATGGAATAGTTAAAAGTGCATGAAAATGGCCAATTTACTCACTCTGAGTTCTCAAAAAGGGTTTCTTCACCCCGGGAAGTTAATTAAATACCATTTGGAGGCATTTAATGTTCGAGCAAAAACGGCTGATTTTCGACAAAAGAGATAACACCCCCCCATTACGTCATGCTTCAGAAATGTGGAAAATGGTCCGTTTTCAAATGTTTTATTTTTGAACGTCAGTTCACATTTGTAGGTGGATCATCAGTGTTAGAGCTAAACTTAGCATGTTTAAAGTGATTTTCATGCTTCCAGGGGCTCGGGAAGTGAATTAAATACTATTTGGAGGCATTTAATGTTCAATCAAAAACAGCTGATTTTTGACAAAAGAGATAACACCCCCCCATTACGGCATGCTTCAGAAATGTGGAAAATGGTCCGTTTTCAAATGTTTTATTTTTGAACGTCAGTTCACATTTGTAGGTGGATCATCAGTGTTAGAGCTAAAATTAGCATGTTTAAAGTGATTTTCATGCTTCCAGGGGCTCAGGAAGTGAATTAAATACTATTTGGAGGCATTTAATGTTCAAGCAAAAACAGCTGATTTTTGACAAAAGAGATAACACCCCCCCATTACGTCATGCTTCAGAAATGTGGAAAATGGTCCGTTTTCAAATGTTTTATTTTTGAACGTCAGTTCACATTTGTAGGTGGATCATCAGTGTTAGAGCTAAAATTAGCATGTTTAAAGTGATTTTCATGCTTCCAGGGGCCCTAAACACAAGATTTATGGAATGGTTAAAAGTGCATGAAAATGGCCAATTTACTCACTCTGAGTTCTCAAAAAGGGTTTCTTCACCCCGGGAAGTTAATTAAATACCATTTGGAGGCATTTAATGTTCGAGCAAAAACGGCTGATTTTCGACAAAAGAGATAACACCCCCCCATTACGTCATGCTTCAGAAATGTGGAAAATGGTCCGTTTTCAAATGTTTTATTTTTGAACATCAGTTCACATTTGTAGGTGGATCATCAGTGTTAGAGCTAAAATTAGCATGTTTAAAGTGATTTTCATGCTTCCAGGGGCTCGGGAAGTGAATTAAATACTATTTGGAGGCATTTAATGTTCAATCAAAAACAGCTGATTTTTGACAAAAGAGATAACACCCCCCCATTACGTCATGCTTCAGAAATGTGGAAAATGGTCCGTTTTCAAATGTTTTATTTTTTAACGTCAGTTCACATTTGTAGGTGGATCATCAGTGTTAGAGCTAAAATTAGCATGTTTAAAGTGATTTTCATGCTTCCAGGGGCTCGGGAAGTGAATTAAATACTATTTGGAGGCATTTAATGTTCAAGCAAAAACAGCTGATTTTTGACAAAAGAGATAACACCCCCCCATTACGTCATGCTTCAGAAATGTGGAAAATGGTCCGTTTTCAAATGTTTTATTTTTGAACGTCAGTTCACATTTGTAGGTGGATCATCAGTGTTAGAGCTAAAATTAGCATGTTTAAAGTGATTTTCATGCTTCCAGGGGCCCTAAACACAAGACTTATGGAATAGTTAAAAGTGCATGAAAATGGCCAATTTACTCACTCTGAGTTCTCAAAAAGGGTTTCTTCACCCCGGGAAGTTAATTAAATACCATTTGGAGGCATTTAATGTTCGAGCAAAAACGGCTGATTTTCGACAAAAGAGATAACACCCCCCCATTACGTCATGCTTCAGAAATGTGGAAAATGGTCCGTTTTCAAATGTTTTATTTTTGAACGTCAGTTCACATTTGTAGGTGGATCATCAGTGTTAGAGCTAAAATTAGCATGTTTAAAGTGATTTTCATGCTTCCAGGGGCTCGGGAAGTGAATTAAATACTATTTGGAGGCATTTATTGTTCAAGCAAAAACAGCTGATTTTTGACAAAAGAGACAACACCCCCCCATTACGTCATGCTTCAGAAATGTGGAAAATGGTCCGTTTTCAAATGTTTTATTTTTGAACGTCAGTTCACATTTGTAGGTGGATCATCAGTGTTAGAGCTAAAATTAGCATGTTTAAAGTGATTTTCATGCTTCCAGGGGCCCTAAACACAAGACTTATGGAATGGTTAAAAGTGCATGAAAATGGCCAATTTACTCACTCTGAGTTCTCAAAAAGGGTGTCTTCACCCCGGGAAGTTAATTAAATACCATTTGGAGGCATTTAATGTTCGAGCAAAAACGGCTGATTTTCGACAAAAGAGATAACACCCCCCCATTACGTCATGCTTCAGAAATGTGGAAAATGGTCCGTTTTCAAATGTTTTATTTTTGAACGTCAGTTCACATTTGTAGGTGGATCATCAGTGTTAGAGCTAAAATTAGCATGTTTAAAGTGATTTTCATGCTTCCAGGGGCCCTAAACACAAGACTTATGGAATAGTTAAAAGTGCATGAAAATGGCCAATTTACTCACTCTGAGTTCTCAAAAAGGGTTTCTTCACCCCGGGAAGTTAATTAAATACCATTTGGAGGCATTTAATGTTCGAGCAAAAACGGCTGATTTTCGACAAAAGAGATAACACCCCCCCATTACGTCATGCTTCAGAAATGTGGAAAATGGTCCGTTTTCAAATGTTTTATTTTTGAACGTCAGTTCACATTTGTAGGTGGATCATCAGTGTTAGAGCTAAACTTAGCATGTTTAAAGTGATTTTCATGCTTCCAGGGGCTCGGGAAGTGAATTAAATACTATTTGGAGGCATTTAATGTTCAATCAAAAACAGCTGATTTTTGACAAAAGAGATAACACCCCCCCATTACGGCATGCTTCAGAAATGTGGAAAATGGTCCGTTTTCAAATGTTTTATTTTTGAACGTCAGTTCACATTTGTAGGTGGATCATCAGTGTTAGAGCTAAAATTAGCATGTTTAAAGTGATTTTCATGCTTCCAGGGGCTCAGGAAGTGAATTAAATACTATTTGGAGGCATTTAATGTTCAAGCAAAAACAGCTGATTTTTGACAAAAGAGATAACACCCCCCCATTACGTCATGCTTCAGAAATGTGGAAAATGGTCCGTTTTCAAATGTTTTATTTTTGAACGTCAGTTCACATTTGTAGGTGGATCATCAGTGTTAGAGCTAAAATTAGCATGTTTAAAGTGATTTTCATGCTTCCAGGGGCCCTAAACACAAGATTTATGGAATGGTTAAAAGTGCATGAAAATGGCCAATTTACTCACTCTGAGTTCTCAAAAAGGGTTTCTTCACCCCGGGAAGTTAATTAAATACCATTTGGAGGCATTTAATGTTCGAGCAAAAACGGCTGATTTTCGACAAAAGAGATAACACCCCCCCATTACGTCATGCTTCAGAAATGTGGAAAATGGTCCGTTTTCAAATGTTTTATTTTTGAACATCAGTTCACATTTGTAGGTGGATCATCAGTGTTAGAGCTAAAATTAGCATGTTTAAAGTGATTTTCATGCTTCCAGGGGCTCGGGAAGTGAATTAAATACTATTTGGAGGCATTTAATGTTCAATCAAAAACAGCTGATTTTTGACAAAAGAGATAACACCCCCCCATTACGTCATGCTTCAGAAATGTGGAAAATGGTCCGTTTTCAAATGTTTTATTTTTTAACGTCAGTTCACATTTGTAGGTGGATCATCAGTGTTAGAGCTAAAATTAGCATGTTTAAAGTGATTTTCATGCTTCCAGGGGCTCGGGAAGTGAATTAAATACTATTTGGAGGCATTTAATGTTCAAGCAAAAACAGCTGATTTTTGACAAAAGAGATAACACCCCCCCATTACGTCATGCTTCAGAAATGTGGAAAATGGTCCGTTTTCAAATGTTTTATTTTTGAACGTCAGTTCACATTTGTAGGTGGATCATCAGTGTTAGAGCTAAAATTAGCATGTTTAAAGTGATTTTCATGCTTCCAGTGGCCCTAAACACAAGACTTATGGAATAGTTAAAAGTGCATGAAAATGGCCAATTTACTCACTCTGAGTTCTCAAAAAGGGTTTCTTCACCCCGGGAAGTTAATTAAATACCATTTGGAGGCATTTAATGTTCGAGCAAAAACGGCTGATTTTCGACAAAAGAGATAACACCCCCCCATTACGTCATGCTTCAGAAATGTGGAAAATGGTCCGTTTTCAAATGTTTTATTTTTGAACGTCAGTTCACATTTGTAGGTGGATCATCAGTGTTAGAGCTAAAATTAGCATGTTTAAAGTGATTTTCATGCTTCCAGGGGCTCGGGAAGTGAATTAAATACTATTTGGAGGCATTTATTGTTCAAGCAAAAACAGCTGATTTTTGACAAAAGAGACAACACCCCCCCATTACGTCATGCTTCAGAAATGTGGAAAATGGTCCGTTTTCAAATGTTTTATTTTTGAACGTCAGTTCACATTTGTAGGTGGATCATCAGTGTTAGAGCTAAAATTAGCATGTTTAAAGTGATTTTCATGCTTCCAGGGGCCCTAAACACAAGACTTATGGAATGGTTAAAAGTGCATGAAAATGGCCAATTTACTCACTCTGAGTTCTCAAAAAGGGTGTCTTCACCCCGGGAAGTTAATTAAATACCATTTGGAGGCATTTAATGTTCGAGCAAAAACGGCTGATTTTCGACAAAAGAGATAACACCCCCCCATTACGTCATGCTTCAGAAATGTGGAAAATGGTCCGTTTTCAAATGTTTTATTTTTGAACGTCAGTTCACATTTGTAGGTGGATCATCAGTGTTAGAGCTAAAATTAGCATGTTTAAAGTGATTTTCATGCTTCCAGGGGCTCGGGAAGTGAATTAAATACTATTTGGAGGCTTTTAATGTTCAAGCAAAAACAGCTGATTTTTGACAAAAGAGACAACACCCCCCCATTACGTCATGCTTCAGAAATGTGGAAAATGGTCCGTTTTCAAATGTTTTATTTTTGAACGTCAGTTCACATTTGTAGGTGGATCATCAGTGTTATAGCTAAAATTAGCATGTTTAAAGTGATTTTCATGCTTCCAGGGGCTCGGGAAGTGAATTAAATACTATTTGGAGGCATTTAATGTTCAATCAAAAACAGCTGATTTTTGACAAAAGAGATAACACCCCCCCATTACGTCATGCTTCAGAAATGTGGAAAATGGTCCGTTTTCAAATGTTTTATTTTTGAACGTCAGTTCACATTTGTAGGTGGATCGTCAGCGTTAGAGCTAAAATTAGCATGTTTAAAGTGATTTTCATGCTTCCAGGGGCCCTAAACACAAGATTTATGGAATGGTTAAAAGTGCATGAAAATGGCCAATTTACTCACTCTGAGTTCTCAAAAAGGGTTTCTTCACCCCGGGAAGTTAATTAAATACCATTTGGAGGCATTTAATGTTCGAGCAAAAACGGCTGATTTTCGACAAAAGAGATAACACCCCCCCATTACGTCATGCTTCAGAAATGTGGAAAATGGTCCGTTTTCAAATGTTTTATTTTTGAACGTCAGTTCACATTTGTAGGTGGATCATCAGTGTTAGAGCTAAAATTAGCATGTTTAAAGTGATTTTCATGCTTCCAGGGGCTCGGCAAGTGAATTAAATACTATTTGGAGGCATTTAATGTTCAAGCAAAAACAGCTGATTTTTGACAAAAGAGACAACACCCCCCCATTACGTCATGCTTCAGAAATGTGGAAAATGGTCCGTTTTCAAATGTTTTATTTTTGAACGTCAGTTCACATTTGTAGGTGGATCATCAGTGTTAGAGCTAAAATTAGCATGTTTAAAGTGATTTTCATGCTTCCAGGGGCCCTAAACACAAGACTTATGGAATGGTTAAAAGTGCATGAAAATGGCCAATTTACTCACTCTGAGTTCTCAAAAAGGGTTTCTTCACCCCGGGAAGTTAATTAAATACCATTTGGAGGCATTTAATGTTCGAGCAAAAACGGCTGATTTTCGACAAAAGAGATTACACCCCCCCATTACGTCATGCTTCAGAAATGTGGAAAATGGTCCGTTTTCAAATGTTTTATTTTTGAACGTCAGTTCACATTTGTAGGTGGATCATCAGTGTTAGAGCTAAAATTAGCATGTTTAAAGTGATTTTCATGCTTCCAGGGGCCTAAACACAAGATTTATGGAATGGTTAAAAGTGCATGAAAATGGCCAATTTACTCACTCTGAGTTCTCAAAAAGGGTTTCTTCACCCCGGGAAGTTAATTAAATACCATTTGGAGGCATTTAATGTTCGAGCAAAAACGGCTGATTCTCGACAAAAGAGATAACACCCCCCCATTACGTCATGCTTCAGAAATGTGGAAAATGGTCCGTTTTCAAATGTTTTATTTTTGAACGTCAGTTCACATTTGTAGGTGGATCATCAGTGTTAGAGCTAAAATTAGCATGTTTAAAGTGATTTTCATGCTTCCAGGGGCTCAGGAAGTGAATTAAATACTATTTGGAGGCATTTAATGTTCAAGCAAAAACAGCTGATTTTTGACAAAAGAGACAACACCCCCCCATTACGTCATGCTTCAGAAATGTGGAAAATGGTCCGTTTTCAAATGTTTTATTTTTGAACGTCAGTTCACATTTGTAGGTGGATCATCAGTGTTAGAGCTAAAATTAGCATGTTTAAAGTGATTTTCATGCTTCCAGGGGCCCTAAACACAAGACTTATGGAATGGTTAAAAGTGCATGAAAATGGCCAATTTACTCACTCTGAGTTCTCAAAAAGGGTTTCTTCACCCCGGGAAGTTAATTAAATACCATTTGGAGGCATTTAATGTTCGAGCAAAAACGGCTGATTTTCGACAAAAGAGATAACACCCCCCCATTACGTCATGCTTCAGAAATGTGGAAAATGGTCCGTTTTCAAATGTTTTATTTTTGAACGTCAGTTCACATTTGTAGGTGGATCATCAGTGTTAGAGCTAAAATTAGCATGTTTAAAGTGATTTTCATGCTTCCAGGGGCTCGGGAAGAGAATTAAATACTATTTGGAGGCATTTAATGTTCAATCAAAAACAGCTGATTTTTGGCAAAAGAGATAACACCCCCCCATTATGTCATGCTTCAGAAATGTGGAAAATGGTCCGTTTTCAAATGTTTTATCTTTGAACGTCAGTTCACATTTGTAGGTGGATCATCAGTGTTAGAGCTAAAATTAGCATGTTTAAAGTGATTTTCATGCTTCCAGGGGCCCTAAACTCAAGATTTATGGAATGGTTAAAAGTGCATGAAAATGGCCAATTTATTCACTCTGAGTTCTCAAAAAGGGTTTCTTTACCCCGGAAAGTTAATTAAATACCATTTGGAGGCATTTAATGTTCGAGCAAAAACGGCTGATTTTCGACAAAAGAGATAACACCCCCCCATTACGTCATGCTTCAGAAATGTGGAAAATGGTCCGTTTTCAAATGTTTTATTTTTGAACGTCAGTTCACATTTGTAGGTGGATCATCAGTGTTAGAGCTAAAATTAGCATGTTTAAAGTGATTTTCATGCTTCCAGGGGCCCTAAACACAAGATTTATGGAATGGTTAAAAGTGCATGAAAATGGCCAATTTACTCACTCTGAGTTCTCAAAAAGGGTTTCTTCACCCCGGGAAGTTAATTAAATACCATTTGGAGGCATTTAATGTTCGAGCAAAAACGGCTGATTCTCGACAAAAGAGATAACACCCCCCATTACGTCATGCTTCAGAAATGTGGAAAATGGTCCATTTTCAAATGTTTTATTTTTGAACGTCAGTTCACATTTGTAGGTGGATCATCAGTGTTAGAGCTAAAATTAGCATGTTTAAAGTGATTTTCATGCTTCCAGGGGCTCGGGAAGTGAATTAAATACTATTTGGAGGCATTTAATGTTCAAGCAAAAACAGCTGATTTTTGACAAAAGAGACAACACCCCCCCATTACGTCATGCTTCAGAAATGTGGAAAATGGTCCGTTTTCAAATGTTTTATTTTTGAACGTCAGTTCACATTTGTAGGTGGATCATCAGTGTTAGAGCTAAAATTAGCATGTTTAAAGTGATTTTCATGCTTCCAGGGGCCCTAAACACAAGACTTATGGAATGGTTAAAAGTGCATGAAAATGGCCAATTTACTCACTCTGAGTTCTCAAAAAGGGTTTCTTCACCCCGGGAAGTTAATTAAATACCATTTGGAGGCATTTAATGTTCGAGCAAAAACGGCTGATTTTCGACAAAAGAGATAACACCCCCCCATTACGTCATGCTTCAGAAATGTGGAAAATGGTCCGTTTTCAAATGTTTTATTTTTGAACGTCAGTTCACATTTGTAGGTGGATCATCAGTGTTAGAGCTAAAATTAGCATGTTTAAAGTGATTTTCATGCTTCCAGGGGCTCGGGAAGAGAATTAAATACTATTTGGAGGCATTTAATGTTCAATCAAAAACAGCTGATTTTTGGCAAAAGAGATAACACCCCCCCATTACGTCATGCTTCAGAAATGTGGAAAATGGTCCGTTTTCAAATGTTTTATCTTTGAACGTCAGTTCACATTTGTAGGTGGATCATCAGTGTTAGAGCTAAAATTAGCATGTTTAAAGTGATTTTCATGCTTCCAGGGGCCCTAAACTCAAGATTTATGGAATGGTTAAAAGTGCATGAAAATGGCCAATTTATTCACTCTGAGTTCTCAAAAAGGGTTTCTTTACCCCGGAAAGTTAATTAAATACCATTTGGAGGCATTTAATGTTCGAGCA
>NW_028247349.1:0-54261 GCF_964263255.1 Lissotriton vulgaris | reverse complement strand
AGAACCAGGAAAGGGCTCAATGCTCGTGATTTCACTAAGACTAGGAAGATTTGTGTAGTTTCTTGTAAATAGCTCCTTGTAATATGGCTTGTGAGGAGCATATTCTCATTTAGACTTGTTGTGTTCCTTGTGCATTTCGCCTTGTAAATATGCCTTGTGAAGAGCATGTCATTTTTGGACTTGTTGACTTTCTTGTAAATATGGCTTGTGAATAGCGCCATGTGGATATGGCTTGTACAGAGCATGTTATCATTACGTCAGTCAGGAGAGAGCTGGATCTCTTTCAAGTGCTTGGAGAAAATGTTTTGAATACGGGTTAATTTCTTGGATTGAGAAGGCAGTATTTGTTTTGACAAGGTGTTGAGGAATTTTAGCGTTTTTTTTGGGGGGGGGGGGGCGTGTTTTTGAGCGGAAATTCGTACCCGTTCCAGTGGAGGGATTTGGTTGCTTTTTGGTGAGGATTTAGGGAATAGCTTGAACTACTGTGATGCAAAGTTTGAAAAGGATCCGAGCTGTGGAAGTGGTGGAAAAAGCATGTTTTGTGCGGGGGTGCGATTTGCCATGTTATCCAATGGGCGTATTCAGTTTGCAGATTGAATGGTAAAATGTTGCATGGAGAGTAAAGGAGTGTTTTTGTGAAGGGTTTTGTCTTGGAATACTTGATATAATGTGTTTAGCTCAGAAGACGGTAAAGTTGTAAATAGACCAGTCGAATTGAGATAAGGGTTTTGCACAGAGGGTGCTTAGATGTTTTCAGGGTTTACAGGATAATATAAATCAGACCCTTCATAGAATGCGTTTTATTAGTGTAAATGAACAGTGTGTTTTTTAAATAGGAATGTTTCTACAGAATATTTTTTTCCCAATGTGTCCCCTACATTAGTTTAATTTGCATTTAGTTTTAAGACTGACCTATGTACTTTGACAGGCTGCTTCAACTGATGTGTGCAGAGAACAGTCCCCACTAAAATTAGAAAACATGGCCTTTTGAAAAAGTATGAATCCTGGCCCTCTTAATAGGTAGAATAGATAAGTTTGCACACTTACTTATGAAAATATTGGTTATGCAATGCAGAATTAAGGAGTTCGACATGTTATTTTCAAAAAAAAAAAAAGAGAGTAAAATATGGTGTGTTTCCATGCCATGAATGTTTTGTTTCCCTTGCAGCTAGTAGCAGTACAGAATTATTTTTAAAATGCTAGCATGTCACTCAGATACAGAAAAATATATGTCTTTATTAATTTACTTTTTAACACGTTTTAAAGGTTTGCTTCAGTTAAAGTTAGAAAAGCTCTGGCCTGGGAAGAGATATGTTATGACGTACAAGGAATGTGTTTTTTAACCTTGAGACAGTCCGTCCGAGACCGAGACCGAGATGGCCTGGTTCCCAGTGCCTGTCTTGGCCGTCCTCCAATTCTCTTCCGCGGACAATTATTGGCTGTTCTCCAGCTGAGCCAGGCAGCATTTTTTCTCTATGTTTATGTAAGGGAGGGGTCAAGTTGCTCTTCCTCACAGTCAGTACTAAAAGCTTCATTGACTCCAGATAAGAGCATGCTTGCAAATGAATAGTTTTTCCCTCAGTAGTGTAACCAGGATAATTGGCAGAAGCTTTGCTCCTGCCATGAGATCAACATTTGGCAGTCATTCAATTTTAGATCGCAATGAAGCTCGGCTGCTACTTGATTATGCTTGGATCAGATTCAAGCTCCGAGCGCGAACATAATTCTAGAGGGAGGGGCTGTTTCTCAAAGGAGTATCGAGGCTCCAGCCTTCTGTCTATGACAAGTTTAGTTTGGGTTTATTCAAATACATTTAGAGAGCGTATTGTAGGTAGTATGGTCATACAAGATCTAGAGTAGGATTTATTGTAAATTTGCAGAGGTTTTGGAAAGAGGTTCCCCAATATAAAATAGTGCTTTTGGATTGAGAAGTCATTTTTATTTATTTATTTATGTTAACATAATTATTTTTGCTGGATTTATGACAGTGATCCCTAGCATTTACAGTCAGACACTACGGACAGCTAGACGGTGTTTACATGCCTACCAACATAAACGTCATTCTAACTACAGCAGGATCAGAACCAGACTGTGACATTGCATCTCTGACAGTCTTGCACTTTCTGTGTAAAGCAAGTGGTGTACAACACTTGCTTTCCAAGGAGGGTATACAGCTAACACGGTAGACAGCTAACACAAGAATCATACAGCTCATTACTAGCCTGTCACAGCCCAGAACACAGAAGGAGGTACAAGCTTTTATAGGCCTCACTTCTTACTGCAGACAATGGATCCGTCAGTATGCATTTCTAGCCAAGCCACTTTTACAGTTGACAACACAGGAGGCAGCGTCATCGACTGTCCTCCCTTGGACTCAGGAACATACACAGGCTTTTGACGAATTAAGGAAAGCTTTATGTCAAGGACCAGTTTTAGCGACACCATGTTACAGCAAACCTTTTACACTTTTTGTCACAGAACGTGAGGGAACTGCATTATCAGTCCTCACTCAAGACCAAGCAGGGTCACACAAACCGTGTGCCTATTTTTCAAGTACATTGGATCCAGTAGCACAGGCCTTGCCTGCGTGTTTAAAATCAGTGGCAGCTACAGCTTTAGCAATCAGACAGAGTGATTCCATAGTGTTAGGACACCCTCTGACAGTACAAGTTCCACACTCAGTGGAAGTTCTTTTAAACAGAACCCAGACACAACACTTGACTATAGCACGATTGACAGGTTATGAATTGACATTATTTCAGCCACACATAGAAATCAGACGCTGTAACACATTAAATCCAGCTACACTTTTGCCATTAAATATGACAGACCCTTTGGCACATGATTGTGTTGAAGTCATTACCATCACGACGAAACCCAGACAAGACTTGACAGACACCGCGTTACCAGATCCAGACCTGACACTTTATGTGGATGGTTCATGTATGAGAACAAGTACAGGAGAGTTAGTGGCTGCATATGCAGTAACAACAGAAACTGATGTCATAGAAACACATCGTATTGACACCCTGTCAGCCCAAGCAGCAGAGCTCATTGCTCTGACCCAAGCCTGTATTTTAGCCAAGAACAAGAAAGTTAACATATACACAGATTCCCGTTATGCATTCGGAGTTGTACACGACTTCGGAGTCCTCTGGCAAGAACGAGGTTTTTTAACTTCACACGGTGCCAAGATCCAGCACGGTCCTCTCATTCAAGCTCTGTTAGAAGCAATACATTTGCCTACAGCAATAGCCATTATGAAGTGTAAAGCACATATTAAAGTCACTGACAACATTTCCCAGGGCAACGACCTGGCAGACCGAACAGCCAAGCTTACAGCACAGACTCACACACCTGACTTGACAAAGACAATAGTCCCGACGCCAACTCATTGCATGACAGTTAAGGATCCCGCCCTAGGTGTAATTGACATACAGACACATGCTGCACCAGACGAAATCAGGAAATGGACTGAACTAGGAGGGATCCAGACAGAATAGGGATGGATGACGAAGGGAAAAGCCACATGGTTTCTCCCCGACTCTATGGTTCAAGTTATTATTACCACAGCACATAGTCCTGCACATTTAGGAGAAAAGCCATGTTAGACAGTATTCAAAACCTTTGGTTCAATAAACATTTACGAGCAGCAGCAAAACAGAAAGTGCGTACTTGCCTGATCTGTTGTCAGTTCAACCCAGGTAAAGGCATTCCCGTAGAGCAAGGTGGATTTCATCCTCCTGACCATCATTTTGAAGTCCTCCAGATGGATTATATCCGAATGGACAGATGTAAAGGTTATAAGTATGTTTTAGTAGTGTGTGCACTAACCAGATGGACAGAAGCGTACCCAGTCCCAGATTATACTACAGCAAGCCTTGTAGAAAGCCATAATCAGACACTTAAAACGAAATTAGGGGTACGCCTATGCCTAAAATAAAATATCTGATGTTGACAATAACATGCTGACAGATTACCTAGCTTCCTTGATATCTGCACTACTCTCTCTTCATTCACAGGTTGCCACCGCCTTCCCTGACAACACCCAAGTCCAGGAGCCTGCCATAGTCCCTGGAGATGTTATCTATGAGCGGAACTTTTGACCGATCAAGCCCCCTTAAGCCGCATTGGAGGACGCCGAAGCCTGTGCTACACACCACAAGGACTGCTATCCGGCTCGAAGGACGAAAAGGAAATTCTATGGACAATTTGGAACTTTCTCTTTGCCCAAATCTTTGATAACACCCAAAAGACTGCCTTGAAACTAGTGACTCAAAACCCCCTTTTCGAGAAAAACTCTGCATCAGGAGTATTAATCCAAATTACGGTCTAGCAAGTCAGACAGTTTAATTGTTTAAGTCCTCCCCTAGGTGAATCGGTTAAACCTGATTCTGACATGTACCCGTTAGACCCCAATAGAGAGAGAGATAGAAAGAAAGAGTTCAAGAAACGTACATACTGCAAATCACTGCGTAGTCACTGTATAGTGACATTGTTAATAATGTTTTTCCTAAGTCTTCTGATAATAGTTGCAAGTGTACTTCTCCCTATATATTACCCTATTTTCAAGCGTGAACAATCTGCTTACAATGTTTCTGCTGAGCACACTTTTAGCGAGTTACCTCCACATGAACTCTCATACAGACTTGCGCTGCGCAACAACACTTTCATTAGTATGCTTCATCATTCCCATCAGACTAATAATGCTACAAACTGCTGGATATGTGGCCGACTCCCTCCCTACCTGAATTACAAGGGAGTTCTGCCCCTTTTTCCGTACCCGTTCACACACAATGGTTCCTGTGGTGCATGGTTTAGTTTAATAAATTCCTTAGATTCTGATTCCGTAGTTTACCAAGGCAATTGGGTATGGGGAAATCTGAACACTGTTCTGCACAAAGTATGTTTCCCTGACAAGGCGGGTCTTCCCAAAAGGACAGGGACCGATCTAGAAAACGAAGTATAAGGATTAGGTAACTTTACACTTAACATCATGATTCTGAATGTTCAGTCCGAAGCCGAATCAGCCCTGCCCTTTATGTCAGTATTACCAGTTAAGGGTGAATTATGTGTCAGAAAGAATGGTTCAGTACACCTGGGTCATAGTCTACCTTTAAAGCTTCACGTCATTCCTACTTCATTTGTGGTCATACTGCATATATACGCTTACCTCTAGATTGGGATGGCACCTGTTACATTGCATTCCTTCTGCCACCTGTTTTTCTAGCCCCACCTGATTATCATAGGAACTCCCACCTAGTATATACTGGACCCAAGAGAGAACTCCCGATTATACTGAAACGGCATGGGAACAATATACCACATCCTGTATTCCACGTTCTAGTCCAAGTTCACGTTCTAGTTCCCGGTTAAAGAAAGAAGAACAAATGATGTTACACGTACAAATAGATGGATTAATGAAGATTGATATATCATGAAGGGTCCGTAGGGGACAAGGAGGGAATGAGGTAATATAAATTTTTATGCTCAATTGTGTCCCCTACTACGTACCCCAACGTCTCCATGTACGAGTTAAAGTGCATGTAACTTCCCTCCTGTGCCAGCTATGAAGACGCAAATACATTTGCGTCCAACGTTAACATGTCCTCTTTCAGATCCGCCATGAATGGATCACTAATTCAGTTCCTAAGTATGCCGTGCCACCGTCTTTACATGGTGCACTTTCATGTTTTCATGGCTCTGGCGAAGGCCTGCCATCGAGCCTTTTCCTGATTTCTGCCATCAAGCTCATTTCTGTTTTCTGCCTCTGAAAACGGCAGCCCCCACCTGCATCTCTGAACTCTGCCTTCCTTCCTGCCAAGCAGCGCGGGGCCTGGCTCAGTCCGGCCTGCCTGCCAAGATGGTATTTTGCCTTTATGTTATCAGTTCTGCTCCGTGAATCCACATTCCTAGCTAACGAGTAGGATAAACATATCCTGCCTGCAATAGATACAGTCCAGTCTTTCCGTCTCCATGCAAGTGTATTACTGTACCAATTTCCATAGAAAACTCCAGTTACTTAAAGAAATATATGCATCTCCTAGCCTTAGTGACAAGTAACCTCTGTCCCGATAGCCTTTAGTTTCCAGCAACATGTACTCCAAACACAAGATACCAGATATGATTTAGGAACAAGTTGATCTGACCCACCAGACTTCTGTCTCTCCCCTCTAAGGCTAAATGTCAAGTCCCCTGCACCCTCCTGTTTACGTCAGTCACACGTCATGCTGCTGCGCACGCATCCTTGCTACAGATTCCTGCTGACACTGCAAGATTTCATTATGTATCCACCCACTTGTGACACTTTTATGTGACGTTTCTAGTACCCACCCCGTGTACGCCCTAGTGCACGCCTTCTGATTACGTATTGCTACGCACATGTTTCCTATCTCGCTTCTCTCAGCTGTTACGCCTTCTGCATGAATGAACTATAAATATTGTACCTTGTTAATAAAGCATTGCTCTGTCCCTTCCTGAACCCCAGTGGTGAAAGGAACATGATATCCTGGTCCGGACCATACAATTCCATTTTATGGAATAAAACCCCTTAAAACTCAGATGCCACGGACTCTGTGTCTCTTATTTTGATTAAGCTATTTTATTGAACTTTACTGCATAGAAATTAAGTACCAGGTAATTTTATTTACCACACTCCTTATAGTTCTTTCACAGTCTCATCATTTCAGAAATGATGCTTTGTGTTTATTAGCAGGTAAACATGCGTACTTTCTACAGAGGAATAGTATTTGTATCTGTTCACATGCTTCTTTCCTGCACTTACAGAGGGGGCCACAGCAGCCGATTTGAGGCTGCACCGAAAGTCACCGCCGCCATCTTGGGTGAGTGAGAGGGCTAGCTGATTGCTTGCTCGGCCCTCCCACCCTGACCACTACAAAATGACACCCCCCTTCCGGAAGCGCAGCGGACGGGCACAGCGGGCGCGCCGAGGGGCGCCGAAGGCGAGCCAAAGGCGAGCCCGTCTGCGCCCGTCCGCGACCGACGGGGGCTAGGGGCCATCAACCCTGTGTCTTCTGTACGGTATACCTCTGTGCAGCTCCTTACCCATCAGGGCAACTGGCCTATTAGCCTTCGAACCCTTGAACGGATAGCAGCCCTTGGAATATCAGCCTCTCCCCCCATTGCCACTTTTGTCCCTCGACTTAGCTCGAAGCCTGCCACACACCTGGCATTTACACCTATTCCTCCCCTCCCTCTGCCTGCCTCAGCCCCCGCCTACCTCCTTAATACTCGTTCAGCTTGTTAACATCAATCAGAACTGTTCAATCTCCTTGATACTGAGTCCCCTGATTTTTTGTTTCTGACGGAAACTTGGTTTTCCATCGATTCTGCGCCTGATGTCCTATCCGCACTTCCAGGTGCCTATTATATCCTTCGAGCAGATCGCCCTGAAGGTAAAATTGGCAGAGGTGTGGCCATGATTATTCGGGCTCACCTCCAGTTTCAACCCTTGCTCTGCCCCCCTATACCTAGTGTGGACTTTTTAGTTGCTCGCTCTACGAATCTTTCAGCTCCCCTTACAGTAGTTCTTGTATATCGACCCCCTCAACTATGCCTCACTTTGTGCCTGCCCTACAAGACTTTTTGGCCACTCTTGCTATTAACAACTCGTCTGTTCTTTTACTGGGTGACTTTAACTATTGGCCCGGCGACCCCATGCAAGATCAGACCTCTAAAGACTTCTCCGACACTCTTCGTTGTTTTAATTTTACTTCCCACATTCATGCCCCTACCCACGTTCATGGCCATATGCTTGACCAGATATGGTCGGCTGGTCAAAGCATATGTCCCACTATCATTCTCCCTTGCGCCTGGTCAGACCATTCCATCATCTCCTTTTCCATTGACCTTTCAGTCACTGATAAGCCCCCTTTGCCTAAGAACATCTTAGCTCGGAACTGGAATCAGGTGGATTTTAACACCCTCCACTCCTCCCTGGCGACCTCTTTGCCCGATTTATCTAGCCTTCCTATTGACTCCCAAGTCGACGCCATCGATCTTTGGCTGTCCTCTTCCTGCGACCTGGTCGCCCCCCTCAGAAGGGTCAAGGCCTGCCGCCCCCACGAAGCCAATAAATGGTTTTCTAGCGATCTCAAAGCTCTTAAACTGGCTCTTCGCCAGTCAGAGCGTCGGTGGAGGCGCAGCTACTGCCCCCTCTTGAGGGACCAATACAGGTCTCTTCTTACAAACTACAATAAAGCCATTCTCTCAGCCAAATCGGAATATTTCTCCGGAAAAATTCTAGTAGCAGCCAACAAATCCAAGGAGATTTTCTCCATCGTCCATACCCTGGCTGCATCAGACAGAGTCAACCTCAATCCTGCTCCCACCGAATCCCTCTGTCTTTCTTTGAATGACTTCTTCCTCGAGAAGATTGTTAATATTAAACAGAACATCCTTCCCCCATCTCCCCCCCCTTCCCGCTGCTCCCCTTCCCCCCTTACTTTCTTCCCTTGACCATTTTTCTCTCATTTCAATGGAATCATTCCTGGTTTTGCTCGGGAAGGTCAAGTCAGGCTCCCCTACAGACTGTGCTCCGGCCCGTATACTAAGGGCAGTTCTCCGCCTGTCCTGATTCCCCCTTATCTCTGCTTAATGCATCCATTTCCCAAGGTATAGTTCCATCTTCATTTAAATCTGCTGTAGTCATCCCTATTAAAAAAAAACTGGTTCCGACCCTTCCCTTCCTATTAATTTTAGACCCATTTCCCTCCTTCCTTACCTTAGTAAGATTCTAGAGAGTCACATTACTTCATGTCTGTCGACCTATATAGAGGAAAATCACCTTCTAGCTTCCCATCAAGCTGGCTTTCGCCTGGCCCATTCGACTGAATCGGTGGTCATCTCTGTTCTTGATGAGCTGAAGAGAAAGGCGGATTCTAATTCTCCCCAGGCCTTGGTGCTTCTCGATCTGTCCGCTGCCTTTGACACGGTCGACCATTCCATCCTTCTCGACCGTGTCAGGGCAGTAGGCATCCAAGGCACCGCCTTCTCCTGGCTCTCCTCATTCCTTCAGGGCGGGACGCAGGCCGTTCGTCTCTCTGGTTTTTCTGCTCCCCCCGGCCAATACCTTGTGGGGTTCCCCAGGGTTCCTCCCTCTCCCCTCTTCTTTTTAATCTTCATATCTTGAGGTACTGGGTTTTTCGGAACCCAGCGGTGCCAGGGAAACACACCCGAAACCTCGAGTTCTTCCTGTTTCAGACCACAGAAACACAGAGTCTTCTAGGTGAAGTCAAGGATCGTATTTATTGGCTGCAGCCAGTAACAGGTATCCTAGAAGTACAACAGCATGTAGGTTCTCAGGAGACTGCTCAAACATACAAATCAGCCTTCTCTTTTTATACGAAATATTATGCTTTAGGCACAAATTCCTAGTTTTACAGTTGGTCATTCAAATATTTTCACTACAAAGAAAAAGCAGAGTCATGATGACAAGCCCATATTTCAGTTCATCCAACCCATAATCAATTACCCGGCGAGGTCCAGTATTTCCATCAGATATCGGCAGACCCCCAATAAAAACGGGAACCTCCTCCTCGTAAAGCGAGTCATAAAGAAGAAAACAGGGACAGGTGTGTGTGAGATTAGACGAGGTTTGTGTGCGATGAAAGGTTTATGATATGTTGTGTCTAGATACTAATCTCACTCAGCCACTGGGGAAGGAGCTGGCCGAACAGGTTTGGCTTCAGGCAGTGGAGTCAGCTTGCCCAGGTCACAGAGGAGTCAGCAAAAGGTGTACGTGTCCTTCGGACTCGGGTTCGGCCTTTGTCGTTTGGCTATGTGAGGGCAATCACAAAATGGATGCCGTTTACAAAATGGAACCCGAGGGTTCAAGACGGAAACTCCGGTTTAAGGGTAATCCCAGCACTTGAACACACTGAAAATGCACGTATGTGGTGTATTCGTCATTTCCGGTCTGCTGATATCAAAATCGTCATGGTACGATAATGTTTACAACATGAGTCCAGAATTTTCAGTACCACAGACCCTCCTTTTGCCCTTACATAGGCAAGTAACCTATACTCATGCTAATCTGAGTCCAGGTCTATATTCAAAAAGTCATTGAGATGTTGCTGTAGCATCATCCTATTACTTAGCTCGTCCCTCGATACACGTTTTCTTACACACGATGTAGCACAGAGGCCACATATAGTAGGAGCATACTGTATGCACAGACAGAACAGGAAAAGAATGGCTAAGACTATCCCAATGACCATTAGAACCTTCCATCCCCAGGAGGATATCAGTTCCCAGAACCATCCCATCAATGACCAGTCTCCTTTATCCATATGAATAGATTCAGAGATTTTATGCAGTTTTGAAATGGCCTGGTACACTGTCGGGGCGTTGTCTGGGATGAAAACGCAACAACTGGATTGGATCACTTTACATACCCCACCTCGGTCTGCAAGTATGACGTCTAACGCAACCCTGTTCTGAAGAGTCATAAGGCGGTCTGACTGGAGCTCAGCAGTTAAGTTACTAAGGGCACCAGCAGTTTCAACTATGGTGGACTCAACCACTCGTGTCAGTTGACGGATGTTCCTGCTGTTCACCACAGGCCCCCAAAATGGCAGAAAACCTTTTGCGAAGTCTCCAAATTCTTGTCCGGCAGTGTCGTCTTTGCACATGACACCTCTAACTATCCTTGTCTTATGGTAATCTGCCGGGGCCATATAGGTGGGAGGCAACAGGAACGAGACAAAACATGTGCCCGAGAAGTCAAGGGCAACCATGTATAGGCTCTATCATGACAGATAAAGTAGGTACCCTTAGCCGCTAGGAATGAAGGGGGAGTCCGGGACTCAAAAACATGTGTACTTTTCCCTAGCTGAGCTCTGGGATTTCTGCCATTACCTTGCAGACATAGATGACCCTGATGGGGTACAATCCAGATCGGGGAGGATCTCTTTGCTCGCTTGTTCTCACTGAAGGTGACTCCATACTCTGTTACGTTCCATCTACTGTAAGCCTGCAACTCACCTCTGGGAATCGTTCTATACGAGTCAATGTCTCTGCTCATATTTGTGATCCCTACCACTAATGCTTTGTTGCTCGAGTTACCCCATACGGGACATGGGGGATATGGTTCGATGGCAAACATGAACATCGTCTGAAACGCCCACAAAGAGCCATAGTAGCTAAATGGTAAGACAGAATATGGGATACCCTTATCTGTCGTATGAGGCATAAGACCACACACCCAACAGTTAGTTGTGTTCATTACTAATTGGTGCTGGTGTAGAAGCTGAACGAATGAATTATTGACAAATTCCAATCTTCTAGCAGACTCGTGTTCAGGTAGAGGGTGAAAAGAATGTGAGGAAGCAGGAGAAGGAGATGTGGGCTGTGTAGTGGGTGCAAATGTTACTTGAAAAGAGAACAAAACATATCCTATAAAAAACATCATTACACCAAGCAACATAAAAATACATATTATCAAAGATCTTTTCTTTGTCATCAACATGCACATTCTGGATTTAAAGTTCATCAGTTCGGCAGGTCTCTCCATCTTGCAAAACTCCATCCTCTACAATTGCTGCCCGCGGCGGTAGGGTGTTCTGTGCTAAGGAATGCTTCTTTCAGTCCAGGGCAACTCCCTTAGACCAACCAGAACCGTCGACCTAACGTCTTCGGCTGCACCCCAAAGACTTGGGCAGCCGCGACCCGAGCAGCTGAACCCAGATGGCGGTTCGAAAAACAAAAATGAGCAAGTTTCTTAGATGAGAGAGCTGCACTTTCAAATATAGCAAAGGAAAATAATAAAAAAGATTTATTTGTCCATAGTTCTTGGTCTTAAATCGTAGCAGTATTTTTCAGGTATTGTCTGGTTCTGAAACAAGAGTTCAGGCTCTGTAGTGTTCAATCGCATTGACGGTGGCACAGATCCTTGCAGAATGTCGTCACTCTCGCGCACAGAGTTTGTTCCTTTCACACGTGCATCACTAAAGAGCAGAAAACGAGGCACAGTTTCAGTTTCAGAATCCGCGATCCCCTCCTGGACCCACCGGTCATGCGGCAGAGGCAAAGGGACCCTCTTGCAATGACTTCCGTGGATCCAGTTCTTCTTTCCTTCCACTCGAACAGCTGATCTTGTCGATAGAAGCACTATATGGGGGCCAGTCCAGCGGGGCTCATCATTCTTTGTCCGCTGGAAGTTCTTGATCAGGACACAATTTCGTAGGGACTAAGTCCCATTCTTGAGTGCACGGTCATTCTTGTTGATAGGAGTGCCAAGGGTAGGGCGTCAGGCCATTTAAGACCAGTGCTCGCTTGAATCTTGGCCAATTTGAGTTTCAATGTGCCATTATAGCACTCTACTAATCCAGCTGATTGGGGGTGATTTGCAGCGTGGAACTTCTGATGTACGCCTAGCCCTTCACATACTTTCTTCATCACTCGACCCACAAATTCACTCCCATTATCACTCCAGACCATTCTCGGCATTCCAAATCTGGGGAAAAATTATTTGACAAGGGCTTTAGCTGTGGACAGGGCACTATTGTCCTTTAGGGGGTATGCTTCTATCCATCTTGAAAAGGCACAAACAACAACAAGTACGTATTTCAAATTGTTGCACCTTTCCATGTGGATGAAATCTAGCTGCAAAACCTCGAACGGATACGTAGGAGGAGCAAAATGACCAGCTGGAGTTGGGGTTCCCCTACCAGGATTGTATTTCAGACACACCATGCAGTTCTTGGCCACATTCTCCGCATACTTAGGAATTCTGGCGTTTTGCCATACTGGAGCTAGCAACTTACAAATCCCTTTCACACTGATATGAGCCATACCATGAGCCATTGTAACCACTGCAGGTACATACGCATCGGGTAACAACCATCGCTGATGCTCTGACAACTCAACCCAACAACCATTTGAGTCCAATCTACCCGTATGCTCTCTCTATATGCTCAGTTCTTTCTCTGTGGCTTCAGCTTGGATGGACTTCACACTCTCAATTGTATCTACACACATGCCTACGTCTGGAACCCATCTCGCTGGACCTGCAACATACATTCGACTCATCACATTCCTTGCCGTTTCTTTCGCGACTTCGTCAGCAAAGGCATTTCCACGACCAACATCATATGTAATCTTTTTGTGCACACTGCATTTCACGATCGCAACTTTTGATGGCAAGGTCAGGGATTCAAGAAGCTCATTCACTAACTGACCGTGTTGAATCTTAGCTCCATGCGACGTCAGGAACCCACGTTCACGCCACAATCGTCCAAAACTGTGAGCCACACCGAAAGCATATTGACTGTCGGTGTACACATTCACTCGCTTTCCTTTCGCTAGCACACAGGCTCTTGTTAATGCAATCAATTCCGCTGCATGCGCAGAATTGTGTAGGATACGTGCAGCTTCAACAATCGTATGCAAAGTCGTAACAGCATATGCCGCAGTCGTGTCACCATTCGCAAGCTTGAAACATGAACCATCCACCCATAAGTTATCATCACATTCAGTAAGAGGAGTGTCCCTAAGGTCCACTCTCCCTTTCGTTTCTTCCTCTGTCCTAAAGAAACAGTCATGTTGTTCCTCAACATCCTCCGACTCGACTGGAATCGGCAACAACGTGGCTGAGTTCAGAGTATTGCACCTCTTAATGTGCTCATGACCCGCTAAAAGTGTCAACTCGTAACCTGACAATCGAGCACTAGTTAAGTGCTGTGTCTTGGTCCTGTTTAACAAAGTGTCCACCGCATGTGGAACCATTACCACTAACATGTTATTCATCACTAAACCCGCAGACTGTCGAATAGAAACAGCTGCTGCTGCTGTGGCTCTCAAACAACTCGGCAACGCTTTGGCTACCGGATCCAAAGTCGACGAAAAATACGCGCATGGACGCTGCTTGTCCCTAAAAACCTGTGTCAGCACTGACAATGCACTTCCCTCTCTCTCGTGGACATACAACGTAAAAGGCTTACTGTAGTCGGGGGTACCCAACACAGAAGCCGAACACAATGCGTCAAGCAATTCGGAAAAACTTGTCTGACACTCTTCAGACCATGGAACGGGATTCGGTGTGTCTTTACAAGTTAATGCCACCAAAGGTTCGGCCAACAAGGAAAAGTTCAGTATCCATTGTCTGCAATAGGAGGTAATACCTAAGAAAGCGCGCACCTCTCTCTGTGTCTTTGGCACACTCAATTTTGCAATTGCCTGAATTCTTTCTGGGGTCAGTTTCCTTCCCTCCTTCGATAAGAGCTGACCTAAGTAGGTCACCTCTTGTCGACAATATTGCAGCTTGGAGAGGGACACTTTGTGATGCAAGTCAGACAAATGACGCAACAACAACAACGTGGCTTCCTTACAAATCTCCTCGGTATCTGCGGCGACAAGCAAATCGTCAACGTATTGGACAAGAGTAGCGCCATCATGAAAAACAATCATATCAAGCTGTGTTTTCAAAGCCTGACTATATATGGATGGGATTTCACAGTAGCCCTGAGGAGCGTGTTTGAAGCTGAAGTTTCGGCCTCCTAAGCTGAAGCCAAAAATATCCCTGCTCTCCCCGGCTATCGGGATGCTGAAGAAAGCATTCTTCAGGTCAATCACCGAGAACCAAGTTGCTGAAGCTGGAATCATAGTCAATAGGGCAGTAATGTCAGGGACAACTGGAAATTGAGGCACAACTATCTTATTCACTTCTCTAAGATCAATCACAAATCTGTAAACAGGTGGCTGGGATGGGTCAGTACGTTTCAAAACAGGCAGAACGGGACTATTGCAAACGTTGCCTCTTGTCTCTTCAATTAGATCTTTTTCAATCAGATCAAAAATGATCGCTAGCAACGCTTTTTCACCTTATTGGGGAATGCGCGGTGTTCTAACATTGGCTTTCAACGTGATAACATATGGTGGAATTTCCAAAAGACCTACATCATTAGGACCATTAGCCCAAAGAATATCCGGAAGAGAAGACAATTCTGTCGGAATTTTATCCTTCGACAAATACATCGGAGATATCACTCTTTTACCCAGTGTCAGTTGTACTCCCGAAGGAGAACAATACAATGTTGCATGCAATCTTTTCAACAGGTCCAATCCTTACAAGTTCTCACCGCAACCTGTCGTCAGAATAAGGGGTGCTTCGAATTCACAAGGTCCAACAGAAGGGACATATGACTAGAGATCGGATTTCGAACCTGGGCGCCAGAAAAACCTACTGAGACATTCATTTCGCCAGACAAAGGTGCGCCAGGAAGTTTTGAGTGCATAATAGAACTCTTTGTAGCACCAGTATCCTACAGAAAAGGCTCTGACACACCTGATGTAATCACCTCAACATAAGGTCCACTCTGATCTACTGGAACTGAAACAACTCCCTCTCTTTGTCTATGGCTGTCCTAGCAATCATTACCTTCCATACCTTCATCTTCTGCATAGTAGTCGTCAGCATAGTACTGAGTCGTCCTACCAGACGCATTACCTTGCTGATCAAAGCTATTCATTGAGTTCTGTGGTGGAAAAGGACGTGCGTTCTGTGGGAACGTACCGCGTCCCCTACCTCTTGGAGCCTGTTGAACACCTCGACCTCTCGCACCAAACCCAATTGTGCGCTGAGACAAAACCGGACAACTACTCTTAAAATGGCCTTCTTCTTTGCAATACGCACACTGATTGGGCCCATATGGTAAACATTGTTGAGGAAACTCGTTTCTTTGCGAGTTTCCCGAATACTGCTGAGGCTGCTGATAGTCACGCTGATTATTAGTGCGGGGTGGGTAGGCCTGTTGCAGAAGAACTTTAGTTTTTAATTCCTTAGTCTTCTTATCCACTTTCTCTAACTCATCTTTGCGCCTATTTTCGTAGTACTGGGCTGTAGCTAAAATCTGTGCTGACGTTGAAACAGCCCAAGCACTCTCAGAATCCTTCAACTTAGCACACAACTCGGGAAGCAAATTCTGCACAAATTCGTCGGCGAACAATCTCTGGCCACCCTCGGTAGCCATATCCTGACCGCTATGATCTACAAACGTGTCTTCAAACCGTGTGAAAAAGTCGGACACCATTTCATCTTTCTTCTGCTTACACGCAGACAACTTATCCCAATTGACACGCAATTCAGGCATTAAGGTCTTCATATAAGTAATTATTCTACCAGGGAGTTCTGCTATCAAAGGCTCGGGTTTAGCACCACCAACCTGTCTGTTATCTGTAGCAGTAATGTTAACCCATGTATCACCTAACTCCTGATCATGATCGGTGTGGCCAATCTTTCCCCATAAAGGCTGTGGAACAACATTCCCAAACAACATGTCTATATCGGCTAAATTCATAACGCATGAGCTTGCAGTTTGTGACAATTCTTTGTAATACCCAGCAGGATTTTTACGGGGGTCAGGTAAAGTCTGCTTAAGAGCCAGAACTTCTGCTCGCTTCCATGGGATATGTACCCAAACACGCTGAAAGTGAGCCGGTACAGCTGGGGGAACATTACCTGGACCAGCGGCCACTTCTTCCTTCCAAACCGGCGGAACCTCTCTCATGGGATAATGTCGCGCCTTTTTCCTACCGGATGCGTCACGCTCAAATAGTGATCGAGAACTGCCCCCCTTACTCCGACATGACAACAATGTCGCAACCGCTTTCTCAACATCGGGACCTACGATCATGCCCTCTGAGAACTTTAACCGCACACAGTGCACCTCAGGCGGGTGGTATTCTAGATCATTGTCCTCCCAATCTTCATAGAGAAAAAAACACATCTGTTCAAAAACATATCTCTGCTTCGGTGCTTCCCATTGACGGAAGACTTCCATGACAGACTCTACATCATATCTTACAGCGCCGATAACCCATTTATGCGCTAAAGGATTCAGTAAGTCTCTCTCATGATAGTCAGGTAGTTGACTCCGCGACTGTCTTCGTTCAGTGTTAGGGGTCGTATTAGGCGACCCAAAGAAAGGTGAGAAAAGATTAGTAACAGTGTTGGCCATTCTCTGTCGAACGGAAGGAGAAACTGACGGAAGGACAGGAGGAAAAACAGGTTGAGGTAAGGCCGGAGCAGAGGCAATAGCAGATGGAGCATTAGGAGAAATAGCCGGTACAGTAGGCAAAGTCGTAGAGATCGGTGGGCCTTGAGGAGGCGGCACCAGAAGAGCAGGAGCCAGCGGAAGAGGAGCTGGCGGTTGTGGAAGAACTGGGGGCTGTACGGAGGGGCGTGGTATGACAAAACGTGGCGAAGGTGCTGTAGCACTCTGTGCATAGGGGGGTGGTGAATTCAAGACGTGCGACATTAAAGGATCCCTTTCAGATTCTTGTGAACCGGGGTGGGGAGTTGGCAAGACTGGGTAACATTTATTGATCGCCATTTTACGTTGCCTGTGCAACTGCTCGTTTGCCTGTTCTTCTTCATTATCTTTAAACTGCGTAGCGGCTTGCATTATCGAGATACCCCTTTCTCTCTTATTTCGTTTTGCTAACTTAATTTCTTTCTTTTTGGCTTCCTTTCGCCATAGGCGGAAAGAGTCAAACATTGCCGGCCGGGCTTTCTTCTTAGAAAGTTTAACCTCCAGATTATCTAGAATTTCGGCGTCGAAACTACCATATTGGTGCCATTTTAAAACACCATCTTTTCTGGTGTATCGGATCCATACTTCATTATTTGTGATGGGACCTACGCCATGCTTCACATAGAGTTCATATGTTGGAGTTCCAACTGGAGGAACCGGACACAAGTCCTCCAATCGGGAATCCCTACTACAACCAAGACAAAACAAATTTCCAAGTCTGCTAAAACCAGGCATCTTCGCTCACTAGTCTAGCTTCAAACTTCGAAGGATTATCGAATACGATAGTCTTGTGAATAGACGAGTCCCTCGGTTTTGGCGCTTGCAAGTTCCAAACAAAACAAAACTAAGGACTAACTGGGAGACGCTCCACTTATACTTAACTGAGGTATCGATGACGTCACCAGAAGACTCGTCCATCGTTTCGCTCTACCAAACATCAAGGGTCCAAAGCAGGGCGGTCGTCAGGGCAGCAGTCCTTCGTAGCCGTCGGGAAGCGGGGAACCTCGCAGTAAAGACCTTCGGACCACATCGACATGCAGAGGTCGATGAAGTGGTTGGCAGTCATCCAGAATTTTTCACACAAAGCTCCTCACGAACCTCTGGCTTGGACCGGTACCGCTGATATCGCCCCACGTTGGGCGCCAACTGAGGTACTGGGTTTTTCGGATTCCAGCGGTGCCAGCTAAACACACCCGAAGACCTCAAGTTCTTCCTGTTTCAGACCACAGAAACACAGAGTCTTCTAGGTGAAGTCAAGGATCGTATTTATTGGCTGCAGCCAGTAACTGGTATCCTAGAAGTACAACAGCATGTAGGTTCTCAGGAGACTGCTCAAACATACAAATCAGCCTTCTCTTTTTATACGAAATATTATGCTTTAGGCACAAATTCCTAGTTTTACAGTCATTCAAATATTTTCACTACAAAGAAAAAGCAGAGTCATGATGACAAGCCCATATTTCAGTTCGTCCAACCCATAATCAATTACCCGGCGAGGTCCAGTATTTCCATCAGATATCGGCGGACCCCAATAAAAACGGGAACCTCCTCCTCGTAAAGCGAGTCATAAAGAAGAAAACAGGGACAGGTGTGTGTGAGATTAGACGTGGTTTGTGTGCGATGAAAGGTTTCTGATATGTTGTGTCTTGATACTAATCTCACTCGGCCACTGGGGAAGGAGCTGGCCGAACAGGTTTGGCTTCAGGCAGTGGAGTCAGCTTGCCCAGGTCACAGAGGAGTCAGCAAAAGGTGTACGTGTCCTTCGGACTCGGGTTCGGCCTTTGTCGTTTGGCTATGTGAGAGCAAGCACAAAATGGATGCCGTTTACAAAATGGAACCCGAGGGTTCAAGACGGAAACTCCGGTTTAAGGGTGATCCCAGCACTCGAACACACTGAAAATGCACGTATGTGGTGTATTCGTCATTTCCGGTCTGCTGATATCAAAATCGTCATGGTACGATAATGTTTATAACATGGGTCCAGAATTTTCAGTACCACAATCTATCCCCTTATCATTTCTCTGCTTAGCATGGAGGTCTCTGTGTACAACTACGCAGACGACCTTCAGCTAGTTTTTGATCTTTCCCCTGGCCCTGATTCTTGTCTTAAATTCCAATCTGTACTTATTTTTATTTCCAAATGGACGAATCAAAATCATCTCAAGCTAAACCCGGACAAAACGGAGTTGGTCCTGATTGGGGGTGCTGCCGGTCTTTAGGCTCCTGCCTTTTGGCCTTCCATCTTCGGCCCCCTCCGGTCCCTTCGGGACAGTTAGAACTCTGGGTATTAAAATCAATCAGGACCTCTCCATGCGTCCCCAGGTTAGCTTTGTTGTTTCATCCTGCTTTTTTTCTCTTAGGATAATCCGTAAAATCTCTCGGTTTTTTTCCACTGATGCCCTTAAAATTATTGTTTTGGCTAGGATTCTTTCTCGGTTGGACTATGGGAATGTGCATGTATGTGGGCATCCCTGCTTATGAACTTCGGCGCCTCCAGATTATTCATCGGCTTCCCAGGTCCAACCATGCCACTCCTCTACTCAAATCTCTCCACTGGCTCCCCATCCTGCAGAGAACTCTCTTCAAGATGGGATGTCTAGTTTTTAGGGCTCGGGCCTGTACTGCCCCCTTTTCATTAATTCCTTGATTGCTCACTATCACCCTTGTCGTAACCTTCGTTCCTCCACTCAGGCCCTCCTCACCATCCCCCGCTTCCGCAAATCCAGAACTGGTGGCACTAGATTTTCCATCCTCGCCCCCCGTTTCTGGAACAGTCTCCCACTTACCCTCAGATCCATAACTGATTATATGCATTTTCGCAAAGCGCTAAAAACCCATCTGTTCACCCAAGCCTATACAAATCTGTAAACTCCTGGCTGCCCCCTCCATCTGACACTATCAACCCTAGAGCCAGGAAACCGCTTGGTCACAGTGCGCTTTACAAACACTTTCAACATCAACATCAACATCAACATCTTTCATATTGTCCTACGCAGGGCTTTAAGTGGGACGGGTCTCTATCTAGCAGGACCACCCTTCACTATGTATGTCAATTCAAAGAGACTCCTTATAGTTCTTTCACAGTCTCATCATTTCAGAAATTATGCTTTGTGTTATTAGCAGGTAAACATGCGCACTTACTGCAGAGGAATAGTATTTGTATCTGTTCACATGCGTCTTTCATATTGTCATACGCAGGGCTTTAAGTGGGACGGGTCACTATCTAGCAAGACCTCCCTTCACTATGTATGTCAATTCAAAGAGACTCCTTATGGTTCTTTCACAGTCTCATCATTTCAGAAGTGATGCTTTGTGTTTATTAGCAGGTAAACATGCGTACTTTCTACAGAGCAATAGTATTTGTATCTGTTCACAGGCTTCTTTCATATTGTCATACGCAGGGCTTTAAGTGGGACGGGTCTCTATGTCAATTCAAAGAGACTCCTGATAGTTCCTTCACAGTCTCATCATTTCAGAAATGATGCTTTGTGTTTATTAGCACTACAGAGGAATAGTTTTTGTATCTGTTCACATGCTTCTTTCATAGTGTCATACGCAGGGCTTTAAGTGGGACGGGTCTCTATCTATCAGGACCACCCTTCACTCTTTATGTCAATTCAAAGAGACTCCTTATAGTTCTTTCACAGTCTAATCATTTCAGAAATGATGCTTTGTGTTTATTAGCAGGTAAACATGCGTACTTCCTACAGAGGAATAGTATTTTTATCTGTTCACAGGCTTCTTTCATATTGTCATATGCAGGGCTTTAAGTGGGACGGGTCTCTATCTAGCAGGACCACCCTTCACTATGTATGTCAATTCAGAGAGACTCCATATAGTTCTTTCACACTCTCATCATTTCAGAAATGATGCTTTGTGTTTCTTAGCAGGTAAACATGCGTACTTTCTACAGAGGAATGGTATTTGTATCTGTGCACACGCTTCTTTCATATTGTCACACTCGGGGCTTTAAGTGGGACGGGTCCTTTTTAAAAGCTGCTGCTGAGACGGGTCTCTCTCCAGCAGGACCACCCACAACCACACTCAACCACACTCAACCACACACAACCACACACACAACCACAAATACACACACAACCACACACACACACAACCACACACACAACCACACACACAACCACACACAACCACAGTGGTGCTGTTGTGTGGTGCTGTAGAGTGGTGCTGCACAGTGGTGCTGCAGGGGGTGCTGCAGAGTGGTGGCTTAACTCCTTCAGCGCTAATGACAAGGGTAACTCGTCATGGAGTTTCCATTGATTTCAATGGAAATTACATTGAAGCAGCAGAAGAAGCATAGCATCCAAGTGGTTAATATTGGTGTTGTAAAGGGGTAATGTAAAGTGGTGCTGCAGAGTGGTGCTGCAGTGTGGTGCTGTACAGTGGTGCTGCAGAGTGGTGGTTTAGATTGGTGCTGTAGAGTGGTGCTGCAGAGTGGTGGTTTAGATTGGTGCTGTAAAGGGGTACTGTAGAGTGGTGCTGCAGAGTGGTGCTGCAGAGTGGTGCTGTACAGTGGTGCTGCAGAGTGCTGCTGTACAGTGGTGCTTCAGAGTGCTGCTGTACAGTGGTGCTGCAGAGTGTTGCTGTACAGTGGGTGAGGAGCTTGAAGGTGATCCTCTTGTTGACCGGGAGCCAGTGCAGGTTTCTCAGGTGGGTGGTGATGTGGCTGTTGCGAGGGAGTCCGATGATGAGGCGTGCCGAGGCGTTTTGTAGGCATTGGAGTCTCTTCTGGAGTGTGGCCGTGGTTCCTGCGTAGAGGGCGTTGCCATAGTCCAGCTTGCTGCTGACGATTGCTTGGGTGACCGTCCTTCTGGTTTTTTTGGGGATCCATCTGTAGATCTTTCAGAGCATACCGAGGGTGTTGAAGCAGGAAGAGGAAACAGCATTAACTTGCTGGGCCATAGAGAGCGTGGAGTCCACAATGAACCCCAAGTTGCATGTGATGTTGGTGGGTATCAGGGCAGCCCCCAGCATAGCCGGCCACCAGGAGTCGTCCCATGTGGAGGGGGTGGATCTGAGGATGAGGACCTCCTGTCTTGTCCGAGTTCAGTTTCAGCCGGCTAGTCTTCATCCAGTCTGCAACAGCCTTCATTCCCTTTTGGAGGTTGGATTTGGTGGTGGCCAGGTCCTTGTTGAGGGAGAGGATCCGCTGGGTATCGTCGGTGTACGAGATGATGTTGAGGTGGTGTGCTCAGATGAAATTGGTCAGCGGTGCCATGTAGATATTGAAAAAGGTAGGGCTGAGGGATGATCCTTGGGGTACACCGCAGGTGATCGTGGTGGCTTTGGATCGGAAAAGGGGAGGCAGACTCTGCCGGTGAGGAAAGAGGTGATAAAAGTAATTAGCAGTATAAGCACATTGAACAAAATAAATAGTTCCACCATCTTTCTAAAACAATGTACATATGCCAGCATATAAAAACTGTATCAGGCGTTTTCCTATAATGCTTTCCTGTGTGTGTGTGTGTGTGTGTGTGTTTGTCTCTGTCTCCCACTCCCTGGAGGGAGAGTTTGTAGCTCCCCATTGTAGAAGAGTCGGTCGAGAAGGAGCTCACTGCATTGAATCATTTCTTGGTATACACTTTTTATTAGTATTGCAGGAAATCACAATAATTGATTGTCTCTTTTGTATTCATCTTTCCCACAGGTTCTTCCACTTCAGACCCTTAGGTGAGGTGAGGCTAGGCCGCTGTCATCCCTTGGACAGAAGGAAAAAGCTCAGGTAAGTGTTTTTGCTTTATGGTTTAGTCAAGGGATGTGAGGAATAAATAATAGCTATGCATGAATGTGAAGGGAGGGGCTAGAGGTTGGAGTAACCAAAAGAAAAAGAGTAGCGATGATTTCTGCTTTTGTCTTTCTTTTCCGACTCACTTATTTCCTTTACCCTGGGTCCCTTTCACCCCTCTGCCTCTCCGCCCGTCCCTCTCTGACTCAGCCCCTTTCCAAAAGCCCCGTAGACGCCCATGTACCTGGAAGAGCAAAGTCCCTCCGGGGCCGTGGCGTTGGGACGAGTTCAAATTTCGAAATGGCATTGACTGATCGGAAGTCTATACAAAAACGGATGGAACCATCCGGTTTCAGAACTATGACAATGGGGAGGACCAGTTACTGCTGGAAGGTTTTATGACTCCTAGTTGTAACATTCTCTCTATTGCGGAAGGAACCGCCTACCGCATTGTATTCTGTAGGGGCGTTGTTTTATTACTTCATTTGGTGGGGTAACAATGGCATGCTCAACGATTGTTGTTTTTCGCGGGAGGTTGGAAAAGATGGAGGAGAAGGACTCTAAGAGGGTCTGAAGAGACACTTTTTGTTCCTCTGTTAGATGTTCGTTTATGAGCGATTGAGTCAATGTTGAAGGAATGGGTTTTTAGTCAGACAAAACGTAATGGGTGTCTTTGGGGAGGGGTTCCAGCCATTTCTTTAGTAGATTTATGTGGTATATCTGGGTTTTGGTTGAGGAAAGGTGTAACCGGTAAGTAGTGAGGCCTATCCTTTCAACAACTTCATATGGTCCCTTCAATTCTGCCCTTTTTTGGTGTATAGAGGAAGGTAGGAGTAGGAGCACCTAGTCATGGACTTGTAACTGCTGTCACCTCTTTCCTTTATTGCAAGACATCTGCTAGCTTCTTTGAGCTTTTTCTAGGTTGTCGTGAGCAAAATCTCACCGTTTCTGTATGCTGTTTCTTAGGCTTTGGGTGTATTCTAGAAGGTGTTGTGTGTCTTCTTGTTTCTCTTGTTCCCAGTCTTCTCTTGTCATTTCTAGCAAGGTGTGTGGCTGTCTCCCGTAAAGAAGTACAAAGGGAGAACAACCCAAGCCTCTCTGAACCAGACTTCAAATAATAAAGAGGGCGAGTGGCAACAACATGTCCCAGTCTTTCCCTTCGGTGGTTAGAATTTTGTTCATGGTTAGCTTGAAGGTAGCGTTATATCGCTTGCACAGACTCACGCAGAGGGTAATAAGTCGATGTTCTTATTTGGGTAATTTTCAAGGTTATACAGACTTGTTTCATTAAACGAGAAACAAAGGGGATACCCTGGTCTGTCAAAATCTCTGTGGGAAATCCTACCCTCGAAAACAATTCTAGTAACTATTCACTGATATTTTTTTCGTGCTTGGTGTTTGTAGGGGAAATGCTTCTAGGTATTGAGTTGCGTAATCGACAATAACCAGTATATAGATATATAAGTTTTTCGACTTTGGGAGAGGACCCAGTAAATCCATACTTATCCTCTCAAAGGGGTTATCGATGATTGGTAGAGGTTGTACGGGAACGCCAGGGGGTTTTTGGGGTCCTTCTTCTGACAATTTTCCCACTCCCTGCAGTATTTATCTACATTGGCGAATAGCCCTGGCCAATATAAAATATCTCAACACAGTCTGGGTTGTTTTTTCAGGCACACTGTGACCTGCTAGAATGTGTGACTGGGCAAAAAATAATATTTGATCACGTAATCTCTTGAGAACCACTAACTGTGGGGGATCGTCTTCTTTTCCTATCCTGTATATTTAATTGTTTTTGAGGATGAATGAGGGGATTGAGGACGGTAACACTGGGTTCTGCGCTTGTTGCCAGGCATTCTGGCAGGCGGGGTCTTTGAATTGAGCATACTGAAATGACTGGTCCGAAAGCCAAGGGGCTTGTGTGAGCAGCGTACAAGGGGGTGTAGGAGTCTCCCTCAGTGTGCTTTTGAGCAACAAGATGAATTCTGGATAGTCTGTGTCTAAACTGAGTTGTTCGGGTAGGTTGTCCAATACTCCTACCCTGACCAGTAGAGAACTGTCATTGGGTAACTTGATGGGGATTTCGGCTATTGGATAGGTTCTGATGTCTCCATGAATGCAGCGGAAGAGTGTCTTTTTCTCTGTGCCAGTGCTTAATTTGTGCCAGTGCTTTCAGGTGCTAAGCACAAGCACCTATTTCTCAGGGCCGGGTCTATAGAATTGAGAGTCATGGGTATGCTCCAAAGCCTGAGGAGTGTTTCAGGTGCTGACTTTTTCATGGTGAAGCTTTGTTCATTGTTTGAGGCTCGATCGGCGTCGGTCAGCTGCAGAGCAAGTAATGAAGCGGTGAGGGGGGCTGTGGTTCGGAGGTAGCTTCAAGGCTCTGCATGGACAGGGCAGGCCTCAGTGCAGATGGAACAGGCACAAATCGACTTCCGGGGCACTCCTGGCAGCATGAGAGCTGGTTGCTTCTCCCCATCCAATCCCCCGGGTCCGTACACGAGGGAATCCTCTGGAAAAGAGGAGGAATAGTTGAGTTCGATGAGAGGACGTGGGGCAAGCAGAGGAAGTGGCAGAGGGAACCGTTGGGAATCCCCTAAAAACTTCTGGCAAGAGAGCACTGGGTAAAAGGTCAGTTCAGTTGGAGGTGAGACATTTAAGACAAGTAATGTTAGTACCAGAAATGGATACACCCTAAGAACAAAAAAAATCTGATGATCAGTCTTCCTTGTAAAATAGGGTCCATGTTAAATACATTTTCAGTTTTTCCCAAGGTGACACATTGAAACTTCTTTGCTAACAAAAGTGCAGATTGCTGATGGGGCTTATTTATGGTAGGAATATAAACAACTGTAATTAGCAGAAAGTCAAATGCCATATTTTGTGTTCGCATTAGGAAAAAATGTTGCAAAGAGGCAGGGATGGAAAGAGTGCTGGGGAGCTAGGGGTATGTGCTTTCTTGAGCAAAAGGGATAAAAAAAGTCCTCTTGCCAGATTTTAACTATTAACCCCTTCGCTGCGGCGCCTATTCCGCCGCAGTGGTAAGGGGGTAGGGCGGCCGTGCGGCGGTTCCGTGCTTGTGACGGAACCGCTCCGTCATGGCTCGCGGGTGAGCTGTGCGTGTGACGTAACGGTTCCGTCACGGCCCCGCCCGTTCTTTAGAACGTCAGCGCAGGCGCGGCGGCAGGGCCGTGACGGAACCGTTCCGTCACCAGCACAGCCCACCCGTGGCTCGTGAGGGAACCGTTCCGTCACGAGCATGGAAGAGGTTAATGAAGTAGTCTCTTCCAAGAGCCTGGTGTTCCCCCAAAAGATCTGTTTCTGAATTTTATAAAAGGAAAAAGGCGCACACAGACCAGTCCAAGCCCAGCGTTTCTAACTGCCACCCCCAGCTAGTCATTCCAGTCATTCTCCGTAGAGAAGTGTGGCTCAATGGTTAGAGCGGCAGACCCTGATGAAGTGGTCTGGCCGGGACCAGGGTTCAATTCCCGCCTCGGCGGGTCTCGGGCTCAATTTCCTCGGACCTGATCATTCTCGCCTGGGTGCCTATTCTGATCATGAGCCCCACTCTGCACCTCTGGGCAATAGCTTGCTTAATCTCTACAACGGCCCCAACAACGCTGAGGATGCCTGACTTCACCTTGGGGGTGCCCAGGATTGGGCTCCTCACAGGGAAAGGCCAGGAAGGGTTCCTCGGCGGTATTCGTACAAGCGCCGAGATGCCTCCGGGTAGTCGTGCGCTATATAAGTGCGTAATTATCCTTTTTATCCGAAGGGCAGTTCGCCCTTAGGCCCAATGTGGTGAGCCCTCTGTCAGAGATGGTGCTTGGCGCTGGCGGAGGCAAATGTCGTGTGCCGAGGACTTCAGTCTACCTTTCACTATCGCTTATACTCTGAGCACAAGGGGGCGCTGTAGGACCCGGGCTTCACAGGACGGTGCCATGAGTGCACGGCCAGTCATTCATGCTGCAATGACGAGCATTATTAACACACCACATGGCCACCACAGGAATGTGCATCCCTCAGAGAGCAGCGTTACACTCTGGAACAAGCTCCACACGGGCACAGCCCACCCCTCTCAATCACACTCTCACCTCCTAGGTCCAGTGACTCCTCAGCGAGGAGCTGGTACAGAGTTATGATTCCGTGGTGACACGGAGGGATGTATGTGTCTCAGTTGTATCAAAGGACCTAGCAGAGTATTTATTTAGGATTTTACTTGCAGGGGCTGATCTTAGGACTACTTTCTTGGTTTCGAATTAACCAGGAACGCTATTTCCATTGATGCAGCAGGTGCAGTAGCACTGAGGCCCATTCAGCTGGCCTACTGCTGTTGTTTACAATCCAAACAGCAGCTAGGAGTGGGGTGTGGGTTGGGGCATTTTCTGCTTTGCACTAGGGCCCATGACACACTGGCTACGCTATTGGAACAAAATTGTTCTAAAATCAAATCTTGGCTTCCCATTTCAAAAAGATAGTACCCTGATCAAGCTACTCAACCTCTGGGTCCCACTTCTGTTTGCCATGGTCAGGAGTCATACACTTTGATCTCCTGCTTTACCTTTTTGCACCGACATTTGCACTTCTGCCTGATATGCAAAAACAGCTATTTACTGAATAATGTGTGAAAATTGAAGTTTGCAATGGTTAACAGGTTCAAAAGATATTGATTACACTGTGGGCAATGTATAGACATGGTAGAGGAAAACTCTATTGCATCAGTACCAAACTGCGTAATTTGGACACAAGAACAGAAGAATGACCAATCATGGCAAGAGAAAAAAAGTTAATCTTACAGATTTTTTTGAAACCTTACCAGCTATGTTCCTTTAAAAAATACACAATGCATTGGTAAAAGAAAGTGAAATGGACGGAGTACAGTTTGTGCGTATTAGGCAAAAACTAAGTTGGCATTCTGGCCATTTCAATAAATAAACACTTAGGCGGGACTTCACACCTGGCTTGACACACAAAATCATAATCACTAGCTTTTTGTAATCATTAAGACCGCAACTCAGCACTTAAAAAAACTTATCTTTAAGAAACTGAGTATAGAAGTTAATATTTCATCAATAAAAGCATTGGTACCATATCTTGGCTTTAATATTTGCTAAGTGTTAGCGTGTTTCAAGAAAGATACACAGCAGGTTTTGTGTTTACATCCTGGCAGCCACGCCAGCCTCCATCACCGCTGAAGACTCCTTGGCAGTAGGTTGGCGGTCACTTATCCATCAAACAATCTTCCCACACAACTCAACCTTCGGTTATACACAGAACCAGGCGCACTGCAGCCTCGTTCGCATATAATAATATTATGTTACGTTATATTGATTTGCATAGTGCATTAATCACTCAAGAGGGTATCCAGGCGCTTGGACAGGTGTGTAGGTGTGAGGCCCCCCAAGGTGCTTATGTGAAGAGCCGGGGTTTCAGCTTCTTGCGTAACTCAAGAGGTGAGGAGGCGGCTCTGATGTGTTGAGGCTTATGGTTGTGGGTGGAGCTAATAAATGAAGTGGGTTGGGCCACTGAGGAAAGGGCGGGGATGAGGGGTGAGTGTGGCCTCCTAAAAAAATGTGAGCACCTGCATCTAATATTTTACAAATTAAGCACTGCTCCGGGAAGATCTGAAAGTCTTTTACCAGTGTGCTCTGTACGACGGACTGCCTATAACCTGAATCCAGTAAGGCTATCAAATTTTTTCCATTGAGTGTAAGACTTACGTTGAAGCCAGAACCCATTTCTTCTGTATATAGGATGGTTTTGGGTATACAACTGACAGCCATCAGTTCTTCCGTTGACTTTTTTTGAGGAAAGGTCCTGGCTATATACCCACACTCCGCACACTCGTAGCATTTGGGTCCCTGGAACGGAGCGTCATCCCCTCTAGAGGGCTTGCCTTTCAGAGGCTCCTGGGGTGGCCTGACGGTTTTCTTCTCATTTTGTATGCATCCTGTGGCATACCCTGAGGACCTATCAGGTTCAAAAGCTAGTGTCTTTGGTTGGGCCCGAGCAAAGGACGTTGCCATCTCCACAGCTTGATCTACAGAGAGATGTGGCTGTTGACATAGCCACCTCTGGGTGAGTGTTGGTAAGGCCTCAAGAAACTGCTCCAGATAAATGACCACCAATATTTGTTCCTTGCTGTTCTCTTGGGGTCTTACCCATTTATCCGCAGCCGCCTTTAACTTTAAAAATATTGTCTTTCGGGTACCTCCAGGTTTACCTCGTTCCTTTCTGAATCTTGACCGATATGCTTCGGGATCCATTCCCAAATGGTCCAATATGACAGCCTTAATGTCCTTGTAAGGAGTGTTTCCTGTGGGGTTAGCCACTTGGTACACAGCCTGGGCCTCCCCTGTCAATAGCAGTGCTAAAAAGAAAGGCCACTTTCCCTCCACAGCTTGGGCAGCCCTTTTGAAATTCGTAAGGAAGGCATCCGGGTCCTCTCCCGGTTGATATTTCTGGAGGGATATGTTGGGGTGCCCTGCATGTACCCATTGGTGGCTCTGTTGACTTGTGGTTTAGGGTGTTTGAACGTCAGCAACCTTATGTATGCATTCAACCTCCTGGGTGAGTGAAGCCTTGAACATTTCCCTGTCCACTTGGCCGTCGTCATCTGTCTCTCTGGCCCATTACAATTTTTCTTGACCACAAATTAGTTGTTGTATTAGGCTTTCCATTATCTCGGACTAATGGAATTATGCCCACATTCTACAACAAGTATTTAGAAGAGTCGGTCAAGAAGGAGCTCACTGCATTGAATAATTTCTTGGTATGCACTTTTTATTAGTATTACAGGAAATCACAATGATTGATTGTCGCTTTTATATTCTTCTTTCCCACAAGGTCTTTCACTTCAGTCCCTTAGGTGAGCCTCGGCCGCCGTAGTCCCTCGGACAGAAGAAAAAGGCTCAGGTAAGTGTTTTTGCTTTATGGTTTAGTCAAGGGAGGATGTGAAGGATAAATAATAGCTATGCATAAATGTGAAGGGAGGGGGTAGAGGTTGGAGTAACAAAAAAGAAAAAGAGTAGCCAATGATTTCTGCTCTTGTCTTTCTTTTCCGTCTCACTTATTTCTTTTTCTCTGGGTCCATTTCACCCCTCCGCCTCTCCTCCTGTCCCTCTCTGACTCAGACCCTTTCCAAAAGCCCCATAGATGCCCACGCACCTGGAAGAGCCACGTCACTCCGGGGCTGTGGCGTAGTGACTACGCGTCCTTCATTGATGTCTGGTCTCCTTCTTCTTCGGCTTTTCCTCCTCCGCTGGGTTCAGGTGTTCTGTTTGTGGACAAGCTGTAACCTTCCCTAGGCTCCGGTTCTCTCTCTCGGAAGGCTGTTAGGTCTTCTCTGTCTGGTTTCTCCACCTTGCGCTCCCTTGCTGCGTGTAGCTGGACCAACTACTGACCAACCTGACACGCTCTTCGTCATGCCTTCTTGAATCGTGAATCGTCTGAAGTCTGTCCTCATCTCTGGCTTAAAGGGGCCTCCTGCCGATTACCCTCTCTCCACTTCATGCTGGCAGCAAAACAGCCAACTGGAAACAGGGGACTGTGAATATAGGAGGGGAGAAATATATGAACGGATGGCATGGCACTCCTTATCCTCTAACCCATCGTCTACTACAGGGCCTTCCTGACACCCGTCTTGCTCACAGGTTGGACATCCCTCCTCGCAGAGTGATTGGCAAGCAGCTGGGTTAAGGTTTTGGCATGGAGTGACCTTGCAATGACAGCAAGTGCTCCTCTACCCCAACCTAGAAATGCTTGTTTATTGATAGCAAAAAGCATTCTTGTTCCCAGGCCGAGACCTTAGTCAGGCCGCCCTTGTTCATGATCTATTGATAGGTGCTTCGCCTCATGGACGAATAACAAACCGTCTCATCTGTACAATGTATGTTCAGACCTTATGAGTTGGTCAAGGTGAAGTGATAGTGTTCTTACGAAGTGGAATTCGTAAGCAAAGTAGTTTCATGGAAACTAATCCTTCACTTTCACAGATGCAAATGCGTCAAAAGTCATCATGTGAAAGAAAAGGCAACTTTGTCGAACGTGTCCACGTTAAAATGGCAGCATTTCTCCCTGGGCCTAACTGAGCCATGTGACAAACCGTCACAAGTAAGATTTTGAGAAGGAATAATACAATAGCAGTTTAGAGCCAGTGAATAGATATTAGTTAAGCTGAAGAGATTTAGTAGTGAGGGTCAGCTGAGAAATGTATCCAAAAAGGTGTTTAACATTCATGCCCATGAAGAGGTCAGATGTTGTGCAAGATGGATTGGCTGATTTGAGAATTGCAATCAGTTCTCTAGGTGAAAAAAAAAAGAATTAAAGTGAGAGTGTTCAGCAAAGAGATAAAAGAGAGATGAGGGGCAGTAAGTGAAGTAGCGGGGTGTTCCCCAAAGTGGTGATCTTAGAGGAAAGTATGAAGTAAGGTCAGTGGTAGAGAGTGTGGAGTGAATGATGAGTGGGCTTAGTGGGGAGTTTAAGTTAGATGAAGGATGTGGGTGATATCTTGAATGTATGTGCACTTGATATTAGCAGCAGCTAGAGACTGTGTTTAGTGCATTTATGTTAGTGACAAGATTTTCTTGTTTAATTTGTCGGGCGGTCAGTAGAATGAATATAGAATTTTATAATGGTCTGGCGTAGGCCATATTCATTTCCTGCATGTGAGTAGCCGGGCAAAACATGATTCTGTTTTCACTCTGGCATGAGCAGGTTGTCAGCTCATCTGGTTCTGTTTACTGATTATGTCAAATGCAGATCTAAATCACTTTTTGATTGGTCCATCCCATATGGTAGATCCTATTTTTTAATCCTCTTTTCTCCAGTGAGTTTGGTCAGTAACATACCAATCCCGGTACAGGAGAGAATCCACTTAAAGGCTCTATGCGTCGCCCATAAATCTCAGAAGGGAAACGGTCCAACCCTCAACAAGGCCCTGGTCAGACCATACAAGGCCTCCAAAAGACTTCGCTCTGACAAGCTCCACCTGGCAGAGGTTCCTAGAATAATGAGGGCCAGATCAGATGGCTGCCTCTCCTCACGCAAGGCCTCCAGAAGACTTCGCTCTGACGAGCGCCACCTGGCAGTGATTCCTAGAATAATGAGGGCCAGATCAGGAGGCTGCCTCTCCTCACTCAAGGCCTCCAGAAGACTTCGCTCTGACGAGCTCCACCTGGCAGAGCTTCCTAGAATAATGAGGGCCAGATCAGGTGGCTGCCTCTCCTCACTCAAGGCCTCCAGAAGACTTCACTCCCACGAGCTCCACCTGGCAGAGGTTCCTAGAATAATGAGGGCCAGATCAGGTGGTTGCCTCTCCTCACTCAAGGCCTCTAGAAGACTTCGCTCTGACGAGCTCCACCTGGCAGAGGTTCCTAGAATAATAAGGGCCAGATCAGGTGGCTGCCTCTCCTCACTCAAGGCCTCCAGAAGACTTCGCTCTGACGAGCTCCACCTGGCAGAGCTTCCTAGAATAATGAGGGCCAGATCAGGTGGCTGCCTCTCCTCACTCAAGGCCTCCAGAAGACTTTGCTCTGACGAGCGCCACATGGCAGAGGTTCCTAGAATAAGGCCTCCAGAAGACTTCACTCTGACGAGCTCCACCTGGCAGAGCTTCCTAGAATAATGAGTGCCAGATCAGGTGGCTGCCTCTCCTCACTCAAGGCCTCCAGAAGACTTCGCTCTGACGAGCTCCACCTGGCAGAGGTTCCTAGAATAATGAGGGCCAGATCAGATGGCTGCCTCTCCTCACGCAAGGCCTCCAGAAGACTTCGCTCTGACGAGCGCCACCTGGCAGTGATTCCTAGAATAATGAGGGCCAGATCAGGAGGCTGCCTCTCCTCACTCAAGGCCTCCAGAAGACTTCGCTCTGACGAGCTCCACCTGGCAGAGCTTCCTAGAATAATGAGGGCCAGATCAGGTGGCTGCCTCTCCTCACTCAAGGCCTCCAGAAGACTTCACTCCCACGAGCTCCACCTGGCAGAGGTTCCTAGAATAATGAGGGCCAGATCAGGTGGTTGCCTCTCCTCACTCAAGGCCTCTAGAAGACTTCGCTCTGACGAGCTCCACCTGGCAGAGGTTCCTAGAATAATAAGGGCCAGATCAGGTGGCTGCCTCTCCTCACTCAAGGCCTCCAGAAGACTTCGCTCTGACGAGCTCCACCTGGCAGAGCTTCCTAGAATAATGAGGGCCAGATCAGGTGGCTGCCTCTCCTCACTCAAGGCCTCCAGAAGACTTTGCTCTGACGAGCGCCACATGGCAGAGGTTCCTAGAATAAGGCCTCCAGAAGACTTCACTCTGACGAGCTCCACCTGGCAGAGCTTCCTAGAATAATGAGTGCCAGATCAGGTGGCTGCCTCTCCTCACTCAAGGCCTCCAGAAGACTTCGCTCTGACGAGCTCCACCTGGCAGAGGTTCCTAGAATAATGAAGGCCAGATCAGGTGGCTGCCTCTCCTCACTCAAGGCCTCCAGAAGACTTCACTCTGACGAGCTCCACCTGGCAGAGCTTCCTAGAATAATGAGTGCCAGATCAGGTGGCTGCCTCTCCTCACTCAAGGCCTCCAGAAGACTTCGCTCTGACGAGCGCCACCTGGCAGAGGTTCCTAGAATAATGAGGGCCAGATCAGGTGGTTGCCTCTCCTCACTCAAGGCCTCCAGAAGACTTCGCTCTGACGAGCGCCACCTGGCAGAGGTTCCTAGAATAATGAGGGCCAGATCAGGTGGTTGCCTCTCCTCACTCAGGGCCTCTAGAAGACTTCGCTCTGACGAACGCCACCTGGCAGAGGTTCCTAGAATAATGAGGGCCAGATCAGGTGGTTGCCTCTCCTCACTCAAGGCCTTCAGAAGACTTCGCTCTGACGAGCTCCACCTGGCAGAGGTTCCTAGAATAATGAATGCCAGATCAGGTGGCTGCCTCTCCTCACTCAAGGCCTCCAGAAGACTTCGCTCTGACGAGCTCCACCTGGCAGAGCTTCCTAGAATAATGAAGGCCAGATCAGGTGGTTGCCTCTCCTCTCTCAAGGCCTCTAGAAGACTTCGCTCTGACGAGCGCCACCTGGCGGAGGTTCCTAGAATAATGAGGGCCAGATCAGGTGGTTGCCTCTCCTCACTCAAGGCCTCCAGAAGACTTCGCTCTGACGAGCTCCACCTGGCAGAGCTTCCTAGAATAATGAAGGCCAGATCAGGTGGCTGCCTCTCCTCACTCAAGGCCTCCAGAAGACTTCACTCTGACGAGCTCCACCTGGCAGAGCTTCCTAGAATAATGAAGGCCAGATCAGGTGGCTGCCTCTCCTCACTCAAGGCCTCCAGAAGACTTTGCTCTGACGAGCTCCACCTGGCAGAGGTTCCTAGAATAATAAGGGCCAGATCAGGTGGCTGCCTCTCCTCACTCAAGGCCTCCAGAAGACTTCGCTCTGACGAGCGCCACCTGGCAGAGGTTCCTAGAATAATGAGGGCCAGATCAGGTGGTTGCCTCTCCTCACTCAAGGCCTCCAGAAGACTTCGCTCTGACGAGCTCCACCTGGCAGAGCTTCCTAGAATAATGAGGGCCAGATCAGGTGGCTGCCTCTCCTCACTCAAGGCCTCCAGAAGACTTCGCTCTGACGAGCGCCACATGGCAGAGGTTCCTAGAATAATGAGGGCCAGATCAGGTGACTGCCTCTCCTCACTCAAGGCCTCCAGAAGACTTTGCTCTGACGAACGCCACCTGGCAGAGGATCCTAGAATAATGAGGGCCAGATCAGGCGGTTGCCTCTCCTCACTCAAAGCCTCTAGAAGACTTCGCTCTGACGAGCGCCACCTGGCAGAGGTTCCTAGAATAATGAGGGCCAGATCAGGCGGCTGCCTCTCCTCACTCAAGGCCTCCAGAAGACTTTGCTCTGAAGAACTCCACCTGGCAGAGGTTCCTAGAATAATGAGGGCCAGATCAGGTGGTTGCCTCTCCCCACTTAAGGCCTCCAGAAGACTTCGCTCCCACGAGCTCCACCTGGCAAAGGCTCCTAGAATAATGAGGGCCAGATCAGGTGGTTGCCTCTCCTCACTCAAGGCCTCCAGACGACTTTGCTCTGACGAACGCCACCTGGCAGAGGAGCCTAGAATAATGAGGGCCAGATCAGGTGGTTGCCTCTCCTCACTCAAGGCCTCCAGAAGACTTCGCTCTGACGAGCTCCACCTAGCAGAGGTTCCTAGAATAATAAGGGCCAGATCAGGTGGCTGCCTCTCCTCACTCAAGGCCTCCAGAAGACTTCGCTCTGACGAGCGCCACCTGGCAGAGGTTCCTAGAATAATGAGGGCCAGATCAGGTGGTTGCCTCTCCTCACTCAAGGCCTCCAGAAGACTTCGCTCTGACGAGCTCCACCTGGCAGAGCTTCCTAGAATAATAAGGGCCAGATCAGGTGGATGCCTCTCCTCACTCAAGGCCTCCAGAAGACTTCGCTCTGACGAGCGCCACCTGGCAGAGGTTCCTAGAATAATGAGGGCCAGATCAGGTGGTTGCCTCTCCTCACTCAAGGCCTCCAGAAGACTTCGCTCTGACGAGCTCCACCTGGCAGAGCTTCCTAGAATAATGAGGGCCAGATCAGGTGGTTGCCTCTCCTCACTCAAGGCCTCCAGAAGACTTCGCTCTGACGAGCTCCACCTGGCAGAGGTTCCTAGAATAATGAGGTCCAGATCAGGTGGCTGCCTCTCCTAATTCAAGGCATCTAGAAGACTTCGCTCTGACAAGCTCCACCTGGCAGAGGATCCTATAATAATGAGGGCCAGATCAGGTGGCTGCTTCTCCTCACTCAAGGCCTCCAGAAGACTTCGCTCTGACGAGCTCCACCTGGCAGAGGGTCTTAGAATAATGAGGGCCAGATCAGGTGGTTGCCTCTCCTCACTCAAGGCCTCCAGAAGACTTTGCTCTGACGAGCGCCACCTGGCAGAGGTTCCTAGAATAATGAGGGCCAGATCAGGTGGCTGCCTCTTCTCATACAATTCGGCCAAGCTTTGGAATTCCCTACCACTCTCTCTCCGGAAAGAATCTAACCACCATGCTTTCCGGAACCAGCTGAAGACCTGGCTCTTCCCCTAAGGGTCCTCCCCTTTAGTCCTGCTTCTCGGTAGCCAGACGCTATATAAAAGCCTTTTTCATTTTATTTCATTTCAATCCTGCCCGTACAGTTTCTTTATTACCTCTACTCTCTGTTTGTACTAAGGGTTTCAACCGAGATCTGTGTAACTTTGCAGCTCGTATAACTTTTTGCCGACCACTGGTAACTATCAGCTACTCAGAGCTCGCCTTAAAATAGACGCTTCCAATGCTGAGCAAGTGCCTTATTTAGAGTTTGGAGGACAGGGGACGCCTTCCTAATGTGGTGGGCGTCCCACCTCCCATATTTGAAGAGCCATTAACGTTAATGCATTGGTAATATCGCAGACTGGACATCTGCCGTGTTTATGATGGTGTCTGCCAAACTCTGAATAAGGCCCCGAGGCTCCATATTCGTTTCTATTTGGATTAAGAATACGTTCTAGTCCTTCATCTCTCTTCATTCCAGATAATATCGGAGTTAATCCTACAACTTTTCCTTGGTATAATTGTTTAAAACTGCCGCCCTCCAAGGAGACTTGATTAAAGTTTGGCCTCCAGAAGAGCTCTACACAATACAGCTCTACATGTTCATATGAGACATTTCAAGGTTGTCTGGAGAGTGCTGCAGTGCATTTATTGTCTATTTGTAAAAAACCTTCAATTATTTTCAAAACTGCTGGCCTGTCCAGAAGTGAATTGAGGTATAACAGACTCACAGGAGTTTAGCAACTACCCGGTGTGTTCATTTTGCATCAAGGTTCTGTAAATTCATCCTTTGATTCCCACGCTTTTGTTTGACTAAAGCATAATTTTGGATGATGAGGTCTGATGTTCGGGTGAAGGAGTTTGCCAACTGATGTTTTACTGCAAGAAAATCCTTTTTGATAACTCATTTTATTGATTTTGGAAAACAGGAATAACGACACAGCGCTGATATGCATTTTTTAGTTTGATACATTGATGAACTATTATCACCAGTTATGCACAGGCATACGTTGTTACCCATACCCATCCACATTTCCGCTTACGAGCTCAGTTCAGCAGATGCCCATGCGCACTATGGTCCAAAGGAGGAGTCACCTATCTCGTGACTTCCCAAGACTTTTCCAGGACAACAGCATCCGGGCCCAACACCAGATGGCGATCTATGCACAGTGTGTGACTCTGCAGCTCTACATGCCAAGAACAGATGCATTCTGCTAAGTAGCATTTTCCATTCCACCTGGCCCAACCACTTGCCCCAGATCCTTCGTTGCTTTTCCGGACATCCCATGGCCTCGTATGGTGGTCTTTCCTGTGCTGTGCACCAGTCTACGCCTTTGACTAAACTCTGTGGAGTGGGATTTTTCCAGGCTGCTGCCATATCCTGTTTGGCCACCATGATGGCAGTACCCAGGAGGAGCTTGTCTGCCCTGGGTCCGTCTAGCGCGCTCATAACCCTCAGGAGTAGATTCAGGGGCTTTTGTGGCACCTCCCAGCCCAGGATGCCCGTAAGCTCAGATTCCAATGCTTCCCAGTACGGGGTAAGAATCGGACATGTCCACACCATATGGTAAAAATCAGCCAGTTCCAACCCACAACGTGTATATGCTGGGGTGGCTGTTAGGCCTGCCCGATGGAGACGACCGGGGTGAGATATGCGGCATGAAGGTAGTACCGCTGGATCAGGTGATGCTTGGCCGAGGTAGTAATGGTTTTAGGAGCCATCAAGGCATCCCGCCAGTCCTCGTCTACCAGCGAACCCAACCAGGCCTCCCATTGGTGTCTGAGCAAGTCAAGTGTTGTTGGACTGTTATTGGTTAGGGAGCAATATATGCTTGATACCCCCCTTTCCCTAGATTCCCCATCATAATCTGCGCTTCCATTGGGCTGAATTCGAGAAGTGATGTGCCTAGCAAGAAAGGATATCGGATGTTTGAATCCTCGTGCAAAGACTGGTCCATGGTACCTACTTATCCTTATTTTGACCTGTGGTTTGTTACATTTTCTTATTCACTTTATCTGAAACATCCACATCTAGTAGCCATTTAATTCAAAAGTGAGTGAAGCCCCATAATGAATCCGTTCTACTTCCGTCACAACCATCCCTTCCTGGTGTAATACTGAACCGTCTAGGGGCAGGCAGAAATAGACGGTCCCACATAAGCAGAGGTGGGTCATGATGATAGACTAGAGCGTTCAAACGCGTTGGGCTTCATAGAAAGACTGCCGAGATGTTTTATTTCAAGGTCAAGGTTGGAAATCGAATTCAGGACCCATAAAGCGCCTCTCACTTGTTGCCACAGCCTTACACCGCAACAGTAGTTGCCCATGTTGCAAGAAATGTTGGATACTATTACATCTCAGGTAGACTGAAAACTCTTATGAGTAGCAACCTTCAAAAAAAACTTTGAAGGAGCTCCTGGCACATGTTGTCTTGAATTGTAAAACTCACTAGGTCGTACAGGAGAAATCCAGAGCAGCGTGGCCCAGGGTACTGCTTAAGGGACGTCTGCCCAGTTAATCTTGTGACCTCTAAGTCCCTCAAAGGATCAGCAATGTAGATGTTAAAGAGAATGTGTACTATCAACTTTCCGGTAAGTGACCTATCGAGCGTGCTTCATTCCTATGAACAATGTACAGGTGCTCTCCGATAGTGTACCCTGGGTGGAGCCTGGGGTCTGTATGATGGCGAGGGTGAGGCGTTTTAGGTGCTCTCCGATAGTGTGCCCTGGGTGGAGCCTGGGGTCTGTAGGATGGCGAGGGTGAGGTGTTTCAGGTGCTCTCCGATAGTGTGCCCTGGGTGGAGCCTGGGGTCTGTAGGATGGCGAGGATGAGGTGTTTCAGGTGCTCTCCGATAGTGTGCCCTGGGTGGAGCCTGGGGTCTGTAGGATGGCTAGGATGAGGTGTTTTAGGTGCTCTCTGATAGTGTGCCCTGGGTGGAGCCTGGGGTCTGTATGATGGCTAGGATGAGGTGTTTTAGGTGCTCTCTGATAGTGTGCCCTGGGTGGAGCCTGGGGTCTGTAGGATGGCGAGGATGAGGTGTTTTAGGTGCTCTCTGATAGTGTACCCTGGGTGGAGCCTGGGGTCTGTATGATGGCTAGGATGAGGTGTTTCAGGTGCTCTCTGATAGTGTGCCCTGGGTGGAGCCTGGGGTCTGTATGATGGCGAGGATGAGGTGTTTCAGGTGCTCTCCGATAGTGTACCCTGGGTGGAGCCTGGGGTCCGTATGATGACGAGGATGAGGTGTTTTAGGTGCTCTCTGATAGTGTGCCCTGGGTGGAGCCTGGGGTCTGTATGATGGCGAGGGTGAGGTGTTTCAGGGGCTCTCTGATAGTGTACCCTGGGTGGAGCCTGGGGTCTGTATGATGGCTAGGATGAGGTGTTTTAGGTGCTCTCCAATAGTGTGCCCTGGGTGGAGCCTGGGGTCTGTAGGATGGCGAGGATGAGGTGTTTTAGGTGCTCTCCGATAGTGTGCCCTGGGTGGAGCCTGGGGTCTGTGGGATGGCGAGGATGAGGTGTTTTAGGTGCTCTCTGATAGTGTACCCTGGGTGGAGCCTGGGGTCTGTAGGATGGCGAGGATGAGGTGTTTTAGGTGCTCTCCAATAGTGTGCCCTGGGTGGAGCCTGGGGTCTGTAGGATGGCGAGGATGAGGTGTTTTAGGTGCTCTCCGATAGTGTGCCCTGGGTGGAGCCTGGGGTCTGTGGGATGGCGAGGATGAGGTGTTTTAGGTGCTCTCTGATAGTGTGCCCTGGGTGGAGCCTGGGGTCTGTATGATGGCTAGGATGAGGTGTTTTAGGTGCTCTCCAATAGTGTGCCCTGGGTGGAGCCTGGGGTCTGTAGGATGGCGAGGATGAGGTGTTTTAGGTGCTCTCCGATAGTGTGCCCTGGGTGGAGCCTGGGGTCTGTGGGATGGCGAGGATGAGGTGTTTTAGGTGCTCTCCGATAGTGTGCCCTGGGTGGAGCCTGGGGTCTGTGGGATGGCGAGGATGAGGTGTTTTAGGTGCTCTCTGATAGTGTACCCTGGGTGGAGCCTGGGGTCTGTATGATGGCGAGGGTGAGGTGTTTCAGGTGCTCTCCGATAGTGTACCCTGGGTGGAGCCTGGGGTCTGTATGATGGCGAGGATGAGGTGTTTCAGGTGCTCTCCGATAGTGTACCCTCGGTGGATCCTGGGGTCTGTAGGATGGCGAGGATGAGGTGTTTTAGGTGCTCTCCGATAGTGTACCCTGGGTGGAGCCTGGGGTCTGTATGATGGCGAGGGTGAGGTGTTTCAGGTGCTCTCCGATAGTGTACCCTGGGTGGAGCCTGGGGTCTGTATGATGGCTAGGGTGAGGTGTTTTAGGTGCTCTCCGATAGTGTACCCTGGGGGGAGCCTGGGGTCTGTAGGATGGCGAGGATGAGGTGTTTCAGGTGCTCTCTGATAGTGTGCCCTGGTTGGAGCCTGGGGTCTGTATGATTGCGAGGATGAGGTGTTTCAGGTGCTCTCCGATAGTGTGCCCTGGGTGGAGCCTGGGGTCTGTAGGATGGCGAGGGTGAGGTGTTTTAGGTGCTCTCTGATAGTGTGCCCTGGGTGGAGCCTGGGGTCTGTATGATGGCGAGGATGAGGTGTTTTAGGTGCTCTCTGATAGTGTGCCCTGGGTGGACCCTGGGATCTGTATGATGGCGAGGATGAGGTGTTTTAGGTGCTCTCTGATAGTGTACCCTGGGTGGAGCCTGGGGTCTGTATGATGGCTGGGATGAGGTGTTTTAGGTGCTCTCCGATAGTGTACCCTGGGTGGAGCCTGGGGTCTGTATGATGGCGAGGGTGAGGCGTTTTAGGTGCTCTCCGATAGTGTGCCCTGGGTGGAGCCTGGGGTCTGTAGGATGGCGAGGGTGAGGTGTTTTAGGTGCTCTCTGATAGTGTGCCCTGGGTGGAGCCTGGGGTCTGTATGATGGCGAGGATGAGGTGTTTTAGGTGCTCTCCGATAGTGTGCCCTGGGTGGAGCCTGGGGTCTGTAGGATGGCTAGGATGAGGTGTTTCAGGTGCTCTCTGATAGTGTGCCCTGGGTGGAGCCTGGGGTCTGTATGATGGCGAGGATGAGGTGTTTTAGGTGCTCTCTGATAGTGTACCCTGGTTGGAGTCTGGGGTCTGTATGATGGCGAGGATGAGGTGTTTCAGGTGCTCTCCGATAGTGTACCCTGGGTGGAGCCTGGGGTCTGTAGGATGGCTAGGGTGAGGTGTTTTTGGTGCTCTCCGATAGTGTGCCCTGGGTGGAGCCTGGGGTCTGTATGATGGCTAGGGTGAGGTGTTTTAGGTGCTCTCCGATAGTGTGCCCTGGGTGGAGCCTGGGGTCTGTATGATGGCGAGGGTGAGGTGTTTCAGGTGCTCTCCGATAGTGTACCCTGGGTGGAGCCTGGGGTCTGTATGATGGCTAGGGTGAGGTGTTTTAGGTGCTCTCCGATAGTGTGCCCTGGGTGGAGCCTGGGGTCTGTATGATGGCTGGGATGAGGTGTTTCAGGTGCTCTCCGATAGTGTACCCTGGGTGGAGCCTGGGGTCTGTAGGATGGCTAGGGTGAGGTGTTTTTGGTGCTCTCCGATAGTGTGCCCTGGGTGGAGCCTGGGGTCTGTATGATGGCTAGGGTGAGGTGTTTTAGGTGCTCTCCGATAGTGTGCCCTGGGTGGAGCCTGGGGTCTGGATGATGGCTAGGGTGAGGTTTTTTTCTTGGGGTCCGTGGACAGTCGGAGGTTACAAGACAGCATCCCAGGGCCACTGTACTCCGGCACTCTGATTCACATAGCCATGACACTCCCGTTTTGGGACTTGCCTCTGAGGGTACCCCAGATGCAGATTCAATACAAGGCAGTAGAAGCACTCATTAGCTGCAATGTGCAATCAGTGGTTCAGTTTATAAAAAGAAAAACGTTTTTAACAACAGACAAGTAAGCAGCGCATTTAAAAATAAGATGAACATTGTAAATCATAGGTGCCTACGGGGCAGAATTTACAGACCAGACTCCTTTATTGCGCTCTTTCTTAGGTGCGAGATTGTTGGCTACTGTGAGGCTTTTCACCAATTGTTCCTTAACGCTGAGTCCTATAACTAATGTCAATCGACTGGGAGATGCGTCTGGTTAACTGAATAAAGTCCAGAAGGTCTTGGGTTCTTGTTGTTAAAATGTAAGGATGTTTTATGGGATACAGCCATGGATTGTGGTATGCAGGCTGTATTTTATGTACTGCCTTGGTATGCAGAGTATAAAGCTGACCATGCTAAAACTAGTGCCCATCCTGGAATAAAAGAAGACACACCTAAAAATAGCTTATCCTAAAAACCCACCTTCCAAACACAAGATACCAAACAAAAGGAAAAGCTGAGCTGCTGCAGGCAATGTCCCTAGTGTCTGATTACCGGTGTTTGTTAAGGTTTACAGGAGTCCAGAGGTTACATAGCAAACTTTGTCTATGCATGCCGTGTATTTTTCATTCATTATTGTAGTGTTTATGTAATCCACGCATCGCGTGCCAGAAGGGAGATGTATTTGGCTACAGTTGTTTATATAGCGCCAGACTAGATCAGGTCTGTGTCTCCTGCTCCTCAGCTTGTACCCATAAAAGTGCATCAATGTTTCCTTCCCTTGGAAGCAAATCCACTTGCATTCCAGTTTAAGCATATTTATTCTCATAGAATCACTTTAAAAATTCACCGTTCCGCAAGTAAATTTAAATTCAGTCCGTCCCAATTCATTTTGGAGGTTCTCCCTTCATCAGGGGGCACTCGTGAGGAATCTATGTTGTATGTTGTGTGCGGAAAATAGTGGCATAAGAATTAACTTGCAATGCAATCTAATCCTACAGATACATAAATGAATAGTTTACTACATGTCCTGGTAGACCCTAACCGCATGTCTGCGTTTGTGTTATACCAGGGTCTCCACCTTTTCAATAGTGAGAGCTACTTCTGATCGAAGAGAATCATCCTGATCTACTGCCTTTATCACGTGGCTTAGCTAAGGGTAGATAAATGCCAAGCAACTTCATTTCGCCCCTAAGACGCCCAGTCCTGCTGCAGTGTGCACATAGCATTTGTAGAATTGGGTTAGGAAAGGTTTACCTGTAGGGCCCTAAGCCTTTGTAGCACGTTTAGGTTTACCTGCGGGACCCCAAGCATTTATAGTACTGGTAGGAACGGTGTATCTGTGGGGTCCACAGGGACCCGTTATGTTCATTTTATTCTTATTAACGAATCCCATGTGAGAGATGAGTGTTTCACTGAGGGTTGTGGCCTCTTTGTCATGCAATACATGGGATGCCATTGTTCTCTCTAAGTGAGTGTGAAGACAGAAGACTTCTATTATCTGGTGAGGTGCCCTCCTGTTCATTGGCTCCAGTCCAGATCCGGGCCCTGCTTTAACAATTCAAGAATAATGTTGAGTAGTGGCAGTCACAGTATAAGGACTGTGAGCAAGACCTGCTGTAGAGTTTCCGCTGTCCTAGGAAATATGTCTCAATGTAGGAAAGTGCCTGTTTTGGACATGGTTAGCCTTCACTTTTTACCTGGAAAATTATATAGTATTTACTGGTGCACAGGGTCCCTGCAAACCAGGTCCCCTGAGCCCGATCTCCTTCCCTTAAGTGTACCAGTCGTTTCCACGGTTGGCACCGCATTAGCTCACTTATAAGTCCCTTGTAAAAGATACCTCTGGTACCAAGGGACTTGTTGTTAAAGAGGGTTTCTAAAGGCTGCAGCACAAATTATGCCACCCTAAGGGACCCCCCACCAAGCACATACATTCATACACACATACATACATACATACATACATACATACATACATACATACATACATACATACTGCCACTGCAGCTGTGTGTCTTGGTGCAGACAAAACTGAAGAGTCGACATGCCACACATCCCTGTATGCGATGCCCATAGGGACTGTCTGAGATGTAGGTAAGACACCCCTCTAGCAGGCCTTATAGTGCACGCTGCTATAGGGATATCTCCTGTGAGGGCATATCTGCATGAGCCGATATGCCCCTGCAATATCCTTGTCGATTCCGGGATATTGCAAGTGACCAGGCAAGCTCTATAGTAAGCACATTGGCTGGACACTTGTCATTACGAGTTCCCCAGCCTCATGAAGGTTTCCCTGAAATATGGGATATTTGATACCAAACATCTCAGCATATTAAACCTGCATTGATTGCAGTGTCCGATTTATTAAAAATTGCACACAGGGTGCCCCTTAGAGTGGTCCCCTAAGATCTACTAATCCTTAGTGTGATCATCGACTGGCCTGAGCCAGCGTGCTACCACCAGACAGTGTTCTGTCCTCATGGGGAGAGTGCCTGCGCACTCTGAGGTCGATAACAATGCCTTTCCTGGGTGGAGGTGTTCACACCTCCCCCTGGTCAGGCAGAGCCATCTGTGGCAGGGATTTTCAAAGGCATTGCTGCCTTGGTAATGCGACCCCAGCCTCTTCTGTTAGAGGGAGCAAGCAATCTTCCTGTCCTCACCCCCTTTTAGGTGCAAGGACAGGTGGGAAACCTTAGATAGAGCAGGAGGTGCGCCACCGCACTCTCTGTCAACTCTACCCCTCAGGTGCTGGAGGCGAGGTGAGTTACACTTTGTAGTACCCACCATCTTGAAGATGATGGGACTCATCCAATCAGGGTTAGGACTGTGTCCCCTTCCCACAGGAGGTGGGCATGATAGAGGGTATAGACACCGCAGGAAAGGGGCCCATTAGCCTCTATCTGTCACTCCCTTGTAACACCCTAAATCAAGATTTTAGGTGGCATCCCCAGACCCTGAATTTCAGTTCTTGACGACCTAAGAAGAGCCGGGCACTGCGGCCTTCTCTGCTGGTGAGGCTCTGTAGAGAACTATTGTGTTGGTCCCAGTCCTACTGGCCTGTCTGCATCCCTGGATGATCCTGAACCAAAAGGCAAGTCGTCTTGCAGCCCAGCGACCTCCAGAACCTTGGGAGGACTGCCTGCCTTCAATAAAGGGCAATCGAGTTTTATGTAGTGGGATTTGGCCAGGGAGTGTCAGGACAAGCCAAGCTATGTTACTCACTCTATATTTGCAGACTTTGTGTTTTTGGTCTAATCACTCTCATTAATGTGCACCGTATTTTCGTTGTCAACACCATCGATTGAGTACTTGTTCAATAAAAAGAGATTTACAAAGTACCTGTGTCTTGGCAAGATAAGCAGCGTGCTGGTCATTTATTCAATCGAGTCTGTTGTTGAACTCTGAGTTCAAGCTGCCCTTTAATGTAAACAGGGTGATAGATTTGGCAGTATCAGTATCTGCAGTTAAATTAGATAAAAATGAGTTATAAATGCCAACTCCCTGACACCCTGAATGGCCTCAGCCCAATCGCCATGCGTGCCTAGATCCCTCTCCCACACAGCTCTCCACGTCCCCAAGGCATCCAGAGAATTGTAGATCAACTTCCTATGGATGGTTGAGATTGCTTTTTCGGTCAGGAGATCAATTAACAGCTGGTCCTCCAGTAGGGATGCATCAGGCAACTGCCCCCCTTCCCGGATGTGACTTTGCAGAGAGTGGCCACCTTCAAATGTCAGAACCGTTTTTAGTCACCTAATTTATACTTTTATTGTAGGATCGTGAAGGACACAAGTGCCTGTCCCCTCCACACATCGCCCGGCCGCTCTAAGCTAATCAATCCCCATTTTGTGAAGCCCTGCAATCCTCCCGCTGCACTTACGAGATCACCACCATACAGTGGAGTAATTTCAGTCCGCTTACCTTCTCAGCCTAAACACTTGGTAGCCTCTCTCTACATCCTTACCAATGTTTGGGTATGGATAGGTACTTTCTTTGATACATCACCGGGGTGGGGTAACCTCTCTTGCCCATGGACTATCTATCTACCCGGTAAGCAGGATCCTCACAGTCCGCAAAAACCCAGTTGTTGACTGCCGCCAGCTGCGTGGCCCAGTAATACTTGTGAATGCTCCGGACCGCCAGTCCACCTTAATAAACTCCCCTCTGCAACTTACTCAGCATGACGTGCCACCATCCCACAACCGTAGCCGAAGTTCTCAGACTACCTTTTGAAAAAAAATGTATGGTGGGATCTTAAAGGACATTTTTTGCCCAATGTACAGGAGACCCTGGAGGGTCATCACTTTAAATAGGGCCACCCGGCCCAGTGAGGAGTGGGGAATCACAGCGAAGACGGTCTAATTTCGGGAGTATGTTCCTGCCTGTGCTCTCTTGTAATGAACACAACCAAATATTTAAAGCCATGTAGTGCCACCCTAACTGTGCACCTAGACTGCAGCAGCAGGGTCCCTGCCACCAGCAGGAATATTAAGGACTTCTTCCAGTTGATCTTATATCCTGAATAATCTCCAAGTATGTGAAAAATGTGTAGGATTCGTTCACTCGAGAAGGCTGGTTGCGTGTCATATAACAAAACGTCAGAGTAGACGGAGATTCTCACATCCCACTCCTGATCAACTGGAATACCCCATATGAGAGGTCCTGGTGAACCCAAACATGTGTGAAGAGCATAGGAGACAAGGAACTTCCCTGTCAGACGGCAAAGACTCGGTAGACTGTATTATTGACGCGCATGCTCGCTAGAGATACCTCATACAAGAGCTTAACAGCAGCGCCACTGGTTCAGCAAAGGAATCCCCTGTTGCATATCCTACTCCATTAAGGTGTCAGAGATTTAAGCGCGTTCCCTGGTGTGGCATAAAGCCCGATTGATCAGGATGAACCACTGTTGCAATTACTGTCCGCAGGCAGATCGCCAGGGTGTTCACAAGGACCTTAGTCTCAAAATTAAGCAAGGAGATGTTAGGGATTAGGCAGTCTTTTCTCGCTCCGTTGTGTGGTTGTCTGAATGCTCCGGTGTCCTCTTTCTGTTTTTACCCCTTTGGTAGCCTCCGCCCCCTTCTTCCTCTCACTGCTCAAAACAAGGAGCCCGTGCCGGAGATCGGGGCTTGGTTTCTTTCCTTGTTGGATTAGTCTTTGGAGTTCTTAGAACCAGCTGTGGGGATTTCGTCCCGGTGGGCGCGTTCTCACCTTCCTGGCGGCGTCGGCGGTGAGAGCTGAGCGGTGCGGAACGAGGCTTCGTTTCCGCGCTCCGGCCATCTGGAGCCTGCTTCCCCCTTTCCGCGTCAGGAGTGCAACGAGAGGAGATCGCTGCATTTCGAAGCCTTGGACTTCCTGGGACGCTTCGTTTGTTAATCTTGGGCACTTTTGGAACTTTTCCGCATCCTTCGTGAATACAATTACGGTGTGCATTTCCGGGTTCTTTAGTACCCGTTTCACATCGGTTAGCTTCAGCTGGGATAAGTTTAAGGAGCGTTTTGCTTCGAGCGTATTGAAAACGCGCTGTAGTTTTTGTGGCCACATTTAGAGTACTTTTTACCTGCATTATCGGCTGATTTGCAGGCATTCCTTATCTAGGGGTTTTTTAAGTCAGATTTATGACTTTTTTCCCCTCTGTTGATTTAAAGGCTCGCTTTTGGGAGTTGGTGTTATTTTTTCTTTGGAACTTCACTTCACTCATCTCCCTTAAGGACGTACCGTCTATGTCACACAGGTAAGGGGAAGAAGGGGATGTGTTGGGCAGTTTTAAGGGTAGTGGAGGGGTGTACAGGTATGAGGACACTGGGATTGTGAGTAACTCATGTGCTTTTGTCTGTGTCTTTTCTTGTTCATGCTGCAGGAGAGAAGACTTGTCCTAAACTCCTGTGCTGGGAGCACCTAGCTGTGACATAGAAAGAGCTGGGATTTTTCTCTTTCTTTGTTTTGTTTTTCCTACCTTCTTCCTTTGTTCGGTCCGCTGCCACGCGGTTTATCAAGGGCGTGAGGCGGTCCGAATAGGGGTAGAGGAGTGGGGCCATCCTCGCTTCCGTGGTGTGGGTCCAGTTGGGGAGAAATCCAACAGAAAACCAAGCCCACGAACTTTACGCCACCTGAGCGAGAATGGATGAGGATGGGAACGCTTTAGAGGAGAGGGCCCCTACAATGCAGGAATTGATGGGAGCCGTTAATGCTCTTCAACTTAAAGTGCAGGAACTACAACAGGAGAATCAAGGGTTACGACAGGAAATGAGTATAGGTAAAAGTAAGGATCCGGTGTGGGGAATGGGAAAACCCTCCGTAGTTCAGCCTGCCACGTTCCACTTTGATAGAGGAGCGAGTGCCGGCACTAGTAATCCCCCTTTGACTGTGAATGTTACTACTCCTACTCCTGTCCCCTTGGCCGTCCCGGAGAGATTTTCTGGAGACTCTAGTAAATATAGCGTCTTCATGAATCAGTGTCATTTACACTTCATGTGTCGCCCTGCTTCATTCCCAAACGACACCTCTAAAGTGGCGTTTGTCATTTCTTATTTGGCAGGGACCGCTGCCTCTTGGGCTGTTCCTTTGGTGGACAATGATGATCCTGTCCTGTATAATTATCGAGCGTTCAAGGAGCAGATGCGTTGTTTGTTTGCGAAACATGCGTTTATGCAGGCCACTGATGCTGAGTTGTTGTAATTGAGACAGGGGAAACAGGATTTATTGACCTATGTGTCTACCTTTAACCGTTTGATATCTGAGACCCATTGGCCCGTGGATAAAAGAACCTCTCTGTTCTATCAAGGGTTGTCAGAAGACTTGAAGGATGTTGTTTCTCAGGTGGTGAATCCCCCGGAAGACTGTGGGGAGTTTATAGATCTTGTAGTGAAATTAAACCATCGTCTATTGGAAAGGAGAGGTGAGAAGAGCCGCTTTCAATTGTCCAGAGTAGTTCCCAGTAGAACTGAAGTTAAGAGTACCGGAGACGGTCGATCAAATGCTGAACCTATGGAGATAGGAGGAGTTAGAGGTCCGCTGTCAGCCGATGAGAAGAGTAGAAGACGTTCCCAGAATCTGTGTCTGTATTGTGGGCAAGGTGGCCATTATGCCCGGGATTGTTCTGTAAAACCGTCATCAATTCCTTCTAAGAAAGTGGTAGCTTGTGTACAACCTCCAGAGGAATTTGCGATAGACAAATTAAATCCATCCTATCAGATTACAGGGATAGTAAAAAGAGTTCCTAAACATTTTATGATAACCGTCTGCTTGGTTATATCCAACAGTCACAGGGCCCCTGTTTCCGCTTTATTGGACTCGGGTGCCACCGGCAATTTTATGGATATTCGGTTGGCTGAACAATTGAAGGTGCCTTGGATCCTGAAGGACCAACCCGAACCTGTGAGGGCCATAGATGGCACTGAGCTGTCTTCGGGTACTATTACTAAACAGACTGAACCCTTGTGTATGATATGTGACAATGGCCATTCTGAATACCTTGGATTTGATTTGATTGATGCCCCTTCTTTTGGAGTTGTCCTGGGGGTGCCATGGTTGCAGTCACACAATCCTAGGATAGATTGGTTTCGAAGAACAGTGACGCTTGATTCGGTCTATTGTTTGAAAGGTTGTTACAAGGTAGCTACTGATTGGGTGACTCCTCTAACCTGTGCTGTGGGTGATGGATTACGGTGTGATGTGCAAAAGATACCCGAGGCTTATGTAGAGTTTGCCGAGGTGTTTGACAAAGGACGGGCAAGGGATTTGCATCCCCATCGTTCCTTTGATTGTAGAATAGATTTGGTTCCCGGGGCTACTCTGCCATGTTGTCGCATCTATGCCTTGTCCGAACCAGAGGAACGTCATTTGAAGGAGTACATTGATGAGATGCTAGCCAAGGGATTTATTCGTCCTTCTTCCTCTCCGGCCTCCTCAGCTATCTTTTTCATCCCTAAACGTGAGGGTGGCCTCCGGGCTTGTGTAGATTACAGGGCGCTCAACAAGGGGACTATTAAGAACAAGTATCCTCTTCCCTTGATCCCGGTGTTGTTAGATCAGCTGAAGCATGCGACGGTTTTTACAAAATTGGATCTCCGAGGGGCATACCATCTCATACGAGTCCGTGAAGGCGATGAATGGAAAACTGCCTTCCGGACTAAGTTCGGTCTGTATGAGTATTGTGTCATGCCCTTCGGTTTATGTAATGCTCCGGCTGCTTTTCAGTTCTTCATCAATGAAGTTCTAAGGGATTATTTGGATTTGAGCGTGATAGTCTATATCGATGATATATTGATTTTTTCCCGTTCTGAGAAAGAACATGTGATTCACGTGCGCCAGGTTTTGCAGACCTTGAAAGATCACCAGTTGTATGTGAGGCCTGAGAAATGCAGTTTCCATACCGACAAAGTAGAATTTTTGGGATTTCTGGTATCGGCTGAGGGTATCAGAATGGATCCCCGCAAGATCGAGGCTATTACTTCATGGCCACCCCCTAAAAGTGTAAAAGAGGTACAGGTGTTGCTTGGGTTCGCTAATTTCTATCGGCGGTTCATTTCCCATTTCTCTGAGATTGTTGCCCCCATGACGGTTTTATTGAGAAAGGGAGTTCCTTTTGTGTGGTCGTATGTGGCGCAGATGTCGTTGGATCAATTGATCGAAAGGTTTACTTCCGCCCCTGTACTAGTCCATCCTGACCCAGCCTTGCCCTTTTTTGTGGAAGCGGATGCTTCTTTGGGTGCAGTGGGGGGCGTTTTGTCACAGCGAGATGTAGAGACGGGGTTCATGCATCCTGTAGCTTTCTTTTCAAAGACCTTGTTACCCGCCGAAAGGAACTATACGGTGGCAGAACGGGAATTGTTGGCCATCAAACTCTCCTTTGAGGAGTGGAGACACCATTTGTGGGGGGCTCGCCATACAATTACCATTTACACAGACCATAAGAACCTCGAATTCTTTCGGTCTGCGCGGGCGTTGACTCCTAGGCAGATGAGGTGGGTTTCATTTTTTAATGAATACGATTTCATGATAACGTATCGGCCTGCCGCCCAACAATTGAAATCAGATGCCTTGTCTAGAATACATGTGAAACAGAATGAGTGGGGAACTGATAAGGACCTGGGGTCTTTCATTGCTCCTGAGAAAGTAATAGGCAGTGTTACTTTGGATGACTTTTTGGATTCAGTCAAAGACAAATTGAAAGGCATGGACTTGACCCCTTGGAGTTCTCTTCCTTCCTTTTCCATTCGAGAAGGATTGTTGTATCACGGCCCACAGTTGTTCATTCCTCCTGAGTTGCAGGATATCGTGTTGCAATGGTGTCATTCTTCGGCTTTAGTGGGTCATCCCGGAATGAATAAAACCAGAGAGTTCTGTCTACGTTGGTTTTGGTGGGAATCACTACCTCAGGATGTTCAACAATTTGTGGCTTCTTGTCCTGTGTGTGCTGTGAGTAAACCATCCCACTCCAGTCCTTCTGGCTTGTTACATCCTTTACCAGTTCCCCCTGCACCGTGGCATACCATTAGTATGGATTTCGTTACAGATTTACCTGAGGTGGCAGGGTGTACAGTGATTTTTGTTGTGGTTGATTCCTTCACAAAGATGGCCCACTTTATCCCTTTACCCAAGTTGCCTACTGCGAGAGAAATGGCTCTAGTCTTTGTGTCATCAATAGTAAGGCTTCACGGTTTACCGTCTACCATAGTGTCCGATAGGGGAGCGCAGTTTGTTTCCCGTTTCTGGAAGGAGTTGTGTGAAGCTTTGCATATGAAGATCTGCTTATCTTCGGCTTATCATCCCCAGACTGATGGCCAGACTGAGAGGATCAACCAAACGATGGAACAGTATCTACGTTGTTTGTTGACCTCTTTGACATGTAATTGGGTGGTAGCTCTTCCTCTTGCGGAATTCGCATATAACAACAGCGTTCATTCCGCAGTGGGGATGTCCCCCTTTTACTGTTCAATGGGGTTCCATCCCAAGGCCATCCCTATCCAACCTACAGGTCTAGTGCCAGCGGTCGATTCCTTAGGTATAGCTTTGGGTAGGATTTGGGGCATAGCTCAGGAACATCTGAAGAAGGCAAAAGAAGACATGAAAAGGCATGCCGACAAACACCGGGTACCTTCCCCCTCCTATGTAGTGGGAGACAGGGTGTGGTTGTCAACGAAGAACTTGAGGTTGGAAGGGTCCCGGAAATTGCAACCACGATATGTGGGTCCTTTTTCTATAGAAAGAGTGATCAATCCTGTGGCTATGAGGTTGGAGTTGCCTGATGAATACGGTATGCATCCGGTATTTCACACCTCATTGTTGAAGCCTTATACACACACCGATCAGACCTTGCCCCCACCCCCTTCAGTACTAGTGGATGGTGAGGAGGAGTACGAGGTTAATGCCATTCTCGATGCTAGGAGAACGAAGGGGAAGTTAATGTACTTGATTGATTGGAAGGGGTATCCTCCTGAGGAACGGTCCTGGGAACCAGCTGCAGGAGTCCATGCCCCCCGTTTGATTAGACTATTCCATCTCCGTCACCCGACTAAACCCCGTCCTGTTGGGAGGCCTTTGAGGGGAGGTACTGTTAGGGATTAGGCAGTCTTTTCTCGCTCCGTTGTGTGGTTGTCTGAATGCTCCGGTGTCCTCTTTCTGTTTTTACCCCTTTGGTAGCCTCCGCCCCCTTCTTCCTCTCACTGCTCAAAACAAGGAGCCCGTGCCGGAGATCGGGGCTTGGTTTCTTTCCTTGTTGGATTAGTCTTTGGAGTTCTTAGAACCAGCTGTGGGGATTTCGTCCCGGTGGGCGCGTTCTCACCTTCCTGGCGGCGTCGGCGGTGAGAGCTGAGCGGTGCGGAACGAGGCTTCGTTTCCGCGCTCCGGCCATCTGGAGCCTGCTTCCCCCTTTCCGCGTCAGGAGTGCAACGAGAGGAGATCGCTGCATTTCGAAGCCTTGGACTTCCTGGGACGCTTCGTTTGTTAATCTTGGGCACTTTTGGAACTTTTCCGCGTCCTTCGTGAATACAATTACGGTGTGCATTTCCGGGTTCTTTAGTACCCGTTTCACATCGGTTAGCTTCAGCTGGGATAAGTTTAAGGAGCATTTTGCTTCAAGCGTATTGAAAACGCGCTGTAGTTTTTGTGGCCACATTTAGAGTACTTTTTACCTGCATTATCGGCTGATTTGCAGGCATTCCTTATCTAGGGGTTTTTTAAGTCAGATTTATGACTTTTTTCCCCTCTGTTGATTTAAAGGCTCGCTTTTGGGAGTTGGTGTTATTTTTTCTTTGGAACTTCACTTCACTCATCTCCCTTAAGGACGTACCGTCTATGTCACACAGGTAAGGGGAAGAAGGGGATGTGTTGGGCAGTTTTAAGGGTAGTGGAGGGGTGTACAGGTATGAGGACACTGGGATTGTGAGTAACTCATGTGCTTTTGTCTGTGTCTTTTCTTGTTCATGCTGCAGGAGAGAAGACTTGTCCTAAACTCCTGTGCTGGGAGCACCTAGCTGTGACATAGAAAGAGCTGGGATTTTTCTCTTTCTTTGTTTTGTTTTTCCTACCTTCTTCCTTTGTTCGGTCCGCTGCCACGCGGTTTATCAAGGGCGTGAGGCGGTCCGAATAGGGGTAGAGGAGTGGGGCCATCCTCGCTTCCGTGGTGTGGGTCCAGTTGGGGAGAAATCCAACAGGAGATAGGTCTATAAGACCCACACTCAGTTGCTGGTTCGTCCTTTTTTGGGATGACCGCCACCTCAGACGTTCTTTGGTCTTCCGGGAGACACCCTTATTTTCAGGCAGTCTGAAACCTCCTCTGGAGGCACTCCCTGATTTTATCCATCATGCTTTTATATAATTATAACGGGAGCTCATCCGGCCCCGTCGCTGGTATTGTTTGCAAGGTTCCTATTGTCTTATTTATTTAGTCTACTGTCAGGGCTTGGTCTAGTGCATCTCGGTCCTCATTCGTTAGCATTGGCAGGGTCAGGTCTTTCAGGAAGTCTCTCCCAGTATTTCCGTCCCCTTGTCAGTGTCCTCAAGGATCCAGTTCCGTCCTTTGTCTTGTCTCTCTAACCATGTAAGCAACTCATTGGCTTTATCACCGACATCATAGAGACAATGCTGGGTAGCCAGCGCATGAGTGCCCGCTATTTTCCATTAGTGCTCTTGATGTGTGCTGCTTCAGTTGATGGTGTAATGGGAGAGAAACTGATTCCCCACTTGCCAACCGAACCTCCAGGAAAGCACATTCCTTGTCCTGAGACTCGCACTTCAATTTACGTTCCTTCGACATTCTCCCAATCAAGACTTGTGTCTGGCCTCGAATCACTGCCTTGAATTCACCCTATAGCACGCAAGCTGATTCAACAGGCCGCCCGTTCTCCTTAAAATAGAATTCTGCTCTATCTCTCATACGAGCTTTAAACTTCTTGTCTTTTAAATATCGCGGATCAACCCTTGGGGGTAGCATGAAGTCCACAACAGGAGCATCGAGTTGCACCTCCACCAGCGAATGGTCTGAGATTCCCCCTGCTTTGTGTGTCAACTTTATGGACACTGGGTGAAAGGATGGTGCAGGCATGCCAGACTACCATTTGCTGTAGACAGGTGCGT
>NW_028247348.1:0-18331 GCF_964263255.1 Lissotriton vulgaris | reverse complement strand
ATGATTTTAAGATTGGGAAAATTGTATTTGTTTGAATTGGTCAAAGACTCAAGACCTTATCATATGAGGTGTCAACTCACAGTCATATTCTATCAACTTGTCTTCTTTCCTGGGCACTCCCTTCACATCCTTTTAACTAGAATTCAGGGGATCATATTTGATGTGAACCTCGATTTAGTAGCCGACTATAAGCAGTGGTCCTGGGAATCTAGTTCCAACTTTGATCCCCTTGGAAAAATCTTACTTCTCCTCCAAAGGAAATATTCAAGAGATCAGGCACATGGACCAAATGATCTACTATAAAGTAGTCCATATGCCCCTCCCAAAAACATTCATTAGCAGACTCCAAATAGTGCAGAATCAGGCAGAAAGAATGTGCCTGCCTTAAAAAACACATGGCCAAATTAAGGCAATACTGTAAGGTCATCATTGGCCTACTGGAAGAATCCGGGCTCAAATTCAGAACGGCAAGCCTTTTGGATGCAGCATATTTGCGCAAAGGACCTGGCTACCTTCAAAAGGAGCATGCTGCAATGTTCCAGCAAGAAACCTGGGTTCCTTGCCAGTTTACCTGATAAACCATGCCCCGTTAGGAGACTGAAGTACTAAAAGGTCCAAAATTACGAAACAGCTTTAACGCTGTTTCCATGCGAAAGATGGCTACTTTCAGGTCAGGAAATACTTGAAAAATTAACTTCTCAAAAAGGTCTTCATCATCCAAATGAAAACCAGTGAAGAATGCCAGACGTTAGACTACCCTTTGCATCAGGCTTGCGTCTATTTCTCATGTTCTCCATGTTTCCCATTGTCATGTTTTCTATTACTGTGCCAGTGTTCTGGAGTGGCCTAGATGGTTTTTACCACTATACAAAACTCTTAAATAAGTATAATATATTTAACAGGTTTTTCCAACTTTGTTCTGCCTACAATTAAAAGCTAACACATAAGGATTTCTGCAAGCAGAATTTCCTCTAATGTCTTGATCCTCATTTTTTTGAGCAGTTCCTATTTTGGCATTAAAATCAACGGTCACTACAAGCTTACTGAAGTGGAGGAACATGGCGGCCGGAAGCTAACGGCCGCAGGCGGAGCTCCCGAGATGTGTGGCGTTTCTACAGCACGCTGATGGTCAGCTGATAGCTCGGAGCCTCGGAGCCTCGGAGCTATGCGAAACTGAGTGATATTGGAGTTTCTCGGCATTCGCGCTTTTTGAAATTCTAAACTACGGCTTTCTTCGCTCGCTTGTAGCCTAGCAGCCTCGCTGCGGCCTTTTCTTCTGTTTTTTATCGCTTCGGGAAATGCGATAGGAACATCGATGGTGAGCGAGAATCAGGGCGGGACCGGGAATGCGCTTGTGGAGCTGCCGAGCTGCCGTATATTGGACACTGCGAGGGAGTGGAGGCGGCGGTCTCCTAGCGTCCTTAGGAGGTTCTTTCAACATTGCACCACACTGGTAGCAGCGGCGGCTCCCACGTCTAGCGGCAGTAAGGTAGGAGAGGGGGAGGAACTTGGGGGGAGCGACGAGAGCAGAAAGAGTCCACAATTACACCTTTGTTCGTTTTGCTCCTCTAAATGTGACCACCCTTGGAGGAAAAGGGAACATTGGGTCTCAGGTCCCGGAGAGGCAGACTGGGGGTTATTTTAGGGGGGTTTGGAGCGCCAACACACCATCTGTGACTTCAACAGAAACATCAATCTGCAGTGCATGGAGATTACGGAAGAGTCTGAGTTGGATTGCAGCCTATTGAAAACTAAAGCTGCCGCCTCCCCTAAAGCAGCAGTGGGGCGATATACGTTGCGCAACAGAGCCCTGGCTAACCTCCCAGTCCAGTCTAAAACAAGGGTGGCTAATCAACAACACCAGTCCTAGTTCTTGTGGCAATATTCACTTATTGGACTGTAAACATCAATGGTCGACATTCGTTACCCAAGGGATCTCTTTAATCTCAAGATAATCCAAAATGTTTCAATCTACTGCCTCTTTAAAACAACAACCTCTCAGATCTATACAAACAGGACAGCACAAACAAAAAATGTGTGAAAAGCGAGAAGGCACCTCACGGGCGCACCACCAATGGGACCCCTGGTTGGTACTCACCAGGATGGCCCTGTTCTCATCATTGGTGCCATCAAGCTAAAACAAAAGCGTGTCTCGAACCCCAAAAATAAAAAGACAGTGGATGGTGCAGTGGACACAACTTATATGTGACACAACTAACAACATGTAACATTTAACATATAAGTCACTGCGCAACTAGGACAATAAACTTTACTTTCGTTCCTTTCTTTGTTGCAAACAGTAAACACACATATACTAAAAAAGGAGAGAGTGAATACTACCTATCGATTCACTCTCTACTTACAGCCGACATGTTTCATTGCCTTGGTTTCTATCAGGCAATTTCTTCAGGGCAATTCACTTTAAATGCCACTGCAAGAGACACTGATTCTTGGGTGCTGTAACACAAACAAACAGAAATGTGGTCACCTGGTATCCCTCCCTGTGTTCTGCATACCAAGCTATATATCAAACCACCATGCTGTATTGGTAAGTAAATAAATGCCATTATTACCCTGCACGCAGTTTTGCCTCTCATACCAGTCATGAAGTCATGTAAATTCGGAATCCAGCCCCCTTAGGTGAGCATGGTCCTATCTCCCCGTTAGAGAAAATTACTGAAATGCAAAAACCACAGTACATTCAATTATTTTGGTGTTGGAGCCTTCTCCTACCTTGCGCAGTATATACAGCCTCGACCTAGATAAGCTAAAGGTTACCGGTGTCAGAGTAGCGGTCGGCGTCCTCTCAACCCTCGAACGCCGACCAAGTGCACCTCTGCTTATTTACCGGCTTCAGGGCCGAATTTCGCGCACTGCGATTGGTCCGCGGTGTCAGGTGACGCGGGACCCGGCTGCCGGTATTCAGGTTCTCTGATTGGTCCCTAGTTTCTCTAATACTAGAGTGCCGGTCTTCGGGAGAAGAACGCGGCCATATGTGAACGGACCCCTATGCCTGGTATTAAATAGGATCTGGGGGCCAAGCTTGTATAATCTTTTTAATATGCGCCAATATTTTAATGAAAAATGTACGCGTGGCGAAAATGCGCATAACTACACTTTCGGTGTGCGAAGGGAGTAAATCGCCTAAACGTGCACTTTATTTCATTAATATATAATTTTAGCTGATGGCGAATTCTGCAGAATTACAGTATATTCTGGAGTTATTATTGCAGAGCCAACTAACATAGTTTATTCAGAGCGGTTGCCATGTTAGTAAAGTCTGTGGGTGAAGTAAAACTGTCAACACTGTATTTATCGAGATGGAGTTAATACTAGTTGCCCAACATAATTTAACAAGACTGGCAAACTGTTATTGGCTAATGTGGACATATCGCATATTCAGCCTAATCAGATAAGATGTTGTGAATATCACACTTTTACTAATGTGGATATATCATATATTCAGCCTCATCAGGGAAGGTGTATTACATATCTCAATCTTAAATGTGGATGTTACAATTTTATATGTACCTTCAATAGATGTTAATTCATAAAGGTAATTTACTTTTGATTTAAGATGGAGAGGTACCAAGAGTTAGGGGGACAGTAGACTACTGCGCTAGAAGACAGCTACTCAGGTGGTTTAACGCAACTTGTTCCATTCCAGTAGTTCGTTCAGCCCTTTCTGTTCACTTTGCTCTTGATATATCCAGCGTGCCTCCTTGGTAATTAAGCGTCTTTCCACAGATTGCGCATCGCCCATCACTCTCTCCAACACTACCCATGTAAAATTGTGTTTATTGCGGTGGCAATGTTGCACTAACTTGGTAGTCAGTTTTCCAATCCTTATTGTACTGACATGCTCTTGGATGCGGAGTTTGATCTTACGTGTGGTAAGTCCGATGTATTCCAATCCACACTCACATCTTAGTCTATATACCACGTTGGTTGTGTTGCAGTTACTAAAGTGGTTCAGTGACCAAGTTTTTCCAGATTGAAGAGTCACGGTGGTGGTTTTCTTTGTCAAGGGGCATACTGGACAACTCCCACAAGGGAAGTGTCCTTTAGGGATGGTAGTGTTCTCAGCTTCTGGTCGTCCAACACTTCTGGTGTGAACCAGTTTGTCTTTCAGGTTACTTGCTCTTCGGAAGGCAAAACGTGGTGGTGGCATCTTAAAATCCGCTGTTGAAAGTAGAGACCAGTGTTTCCTAATAGACTGGCGGATCTTTGTGGCCATGGGATCATAGGTCATGACCACAGGTAGACAGTCTGACTTTTCTTTGACTCGTGTCTCTAACAAGGCTGCTCTGGGTGTATTCAAGGCTCTCTTTTGGGCTTGCTTGACTACTCTCCATGGGTAGTCACGGGCTTCCAATTTCGAACTTAGAACTCCTGCTTGTTCCTTATATAGTTCAGTGGATGAGCAGTTTCGCCTGTACCTGAGAAATTGTCCCACAGGGAGATTATCCCTTAATGCTCTCGGATGATATGACCGGTATGATAGTAGTGAGTTTCTATCGGTCGGCTTTTGATGCACACTTGTTCGAAAGCCCCCTCCAAATGCCTCAATGTCCAGATCAAGATAGACCGCATTTGTGTGATGATAATTCCAGGTAAAGCGAAGGCTCATATCTTGAATGTTCAGCCAATTTAAAAATTGGACCAGGACTGCCTCTTCCCCTGTCCAAAGGAGGAGCACATCATCAATATATCGCCTCCAGAGGCGTATATGGCCTCTGAAGGGATTGATGTCAGATTCGATGATGTGCTCCTCAAATTGGCCCACGTAGATACAGGCAAGGCTAGGTGCCATTGTAGCCCCCATAGACGTTCCCGTCACTTGTAGGAAAAGGTCGTCTTTATAGCAAAAAAAGTTCCTTGTGAGAGCGATTTCCACACACTGCAACACAAAGCTTTGGGGGGCATTGTAAAACCATTCCTGTGTGGCCAATGCTCTAGATGCGGCCACTAGTGCGGCATCCTGAGGAATACAAGAGTACAAGGACTCTATGTCGATAGTCACAATGTATTCTCTAACAGGATCAAATGTCATTTGGTCTAGGACCTTTAAGATGTCCATGGTGTCCTTGACATAGGATTTCTGGGTTACCACTGATTCGCGGAGAAAGTAGTCAGCGAACTGAGATAAAGGCTCTAGGATGGATTGGATTCCAGATACAATCGGCCGGCCCGGCGGAGGCCGGGCCGGCTTGTGTATCTTCGGTAGGATGTAGAAGGCAGGGGTCCTGGGATTGGTGTTAATGAGGAACTCAGCTTCCTTCGCACTTATCCACTTCTTCTCCTTTGCAGTCCCCACAAGGTCAGTTATCATTTTCATCAAATCTGGAGTGGGGTCTTTAGTGGGAGGTTGATAGTTAACTCTCACATTAAGTAGACGTCGTACTTCAGCCTCGTAATCGCAGGTGTTTAATATGACGATGGCTCCGCCTTTGTCGGCGCTTTTTATAGTTATGTTATCATTCCTCTGGAGGGACCTCATTGCCTCCCAATCACTTCTCATCATATTTTTGAATCCACTTGATTTGTTGTTATTTTCTATTTTCCCGATTTCCTCTAAAACTTTGGCCTCAAATACTGCCACTTCAGGGCCTATTGCCCCCGTAGGGGGACAAAAAGTCGAGGGTTTTTTTAAATTGGTATTGAAGCCTTTATTCTCCTCAGATGGTTGTTTCGCGAAGAATTTCTTCAGTTTAATTTTTCGCATGGTCTCATGAAACTCAGTGCGGCATTTGAAAGCATCATGGATCGGGGTGGGAACAAATCCCAGCCCTTTGTTAAGTACACGCTCTTCCTCCATTGTTAATTGATGGTCGGACAAATTGACCACAATGCTCTTCAAAGTGGCTTCTTTCCCCTGCTCCGTGTCTGTCGTGGGGAGAATGTTTGCCATTGTTGCGGGAGCCGATTGCCGCGTCCTTTTCCTTTCCCTTGTTGTCCCGGGCCCTTGTTGGATGCTTGTCCCTGTTCTAAAAAATTACGCAACAATGTACTCAGGTCAGTGTTGGAAGCTTCAGGTTGGTTAAATCTTACTCTGCTGGTACTGGGTCCTGGCTCAGGCTCGTCCTCACTGGACGTATTATCGAATGTCCAGTTTGCAGGTGTTCGCCTTTGTGGTTGAAATCTGGCTCCTCTGCCTCTTCTCCCTCCTCCGAATTGCTGTGGCTGTTGTTGTTCTTGTGCGGGTTCGTAGTATGAGTCGTTGACGTAGGGGAAAGCCCACTCATGTGTATAGCGTTGTAAATTACGCTGTAATCCCCTTATTTTCTGAGTTATCATATATTGTTTATACTCATCCAGGTCGTCTTTAATTTTTTGTAGATGTTCTTTTGCGTCAGTAAAACTACTGTCCCGACTAATGGCCTCCTCAAGTTCTACGATCTCTTTAAGTACCTCTTCACTTAATCTCTGAGCTGTGCTTATTATCAAAATTAACCAATCCCTGGTACATTTATTAGCGATAAAGCTCCAATCACGTCGGAACTGTTTATCGTCAAGGAAGATCCGCGGTTCGATTCTCACTATTAGACTTGCAGGTGAGGCTCCAGACTGATAGTATTCAGACATAAGAGCCCCATGCAGGGCAATTCTTATGTGTTTCTTTTTTAGATTACTCAGTTTCTCCCATTCTTCCCTGACTTTATTGTTACCGGAAAGGGGATTACCTTCGAATAATGACGGGCCCGCTAAAATTGCCGCGATCTGTTCGTCCGTGAAAGCCAGGCAATTTTTGTCCATTCTTTTGGTTTGACTGTGCAGTAAGTGGTAGGGAAACCAGGATGGACTGACCACACATACGAATAAAAAATCAGAGTTACGACGTAAGGTTGTATAGGAGTACTCTCACGGCTGAGCCGCCGTACACAAGGCACTACAAAAATAGGAGTCTAGAGGGAAAGACAAACAGAACTAGGACGCCCTCCACTCTGTAGGCTAATCAACAACACCAGTCCTAGTTCTTGTGGCAATATTCACTTATTGGACTGTAAACATCAATGGTCGACATTCGTTACCCAAGGGATCTCTTTAATCTCAAGATAATCCAAAATGTTTCAATCTACTGCCTCTTTAAAACAACAACCTCTCTGATCTATACAAACAGGACAGCACAAACAAAAAATGTGTGAAAAGCGAGAAGGCACCTCACGGGCGCACCACCAATGGGACCCCTGGTTGGTACTCACCAGGATGGCCCTGTTCTCATCATTGGTGCCATCAAGCTAAAACAAAAGCGTGTCTCGAACCCCAAAAATAAAAAGACAGTGGATGGTGCAGTGGACACAACTTATATGTGACACAACTAACAACATGTAACATTTAACATATAAGTCACTGCGCAACTAGGACAATAAACTTTACTTTCGTTCCTTTCTTTGTTGCAAACAGTAAACACACATATACTAAAAAAGGAGAGAGTGAATACTACCTATCGATTCACTCTCTACTTACAGCCGACATGTTTCATTGCCTTGGTTTCTATCAGGCAATTTCTTCAGGGCAATTCACTTTAAATGACACTGCAAGAGACACTGATTCTTGGGTGCTGTAACACAAACAAACAGAAATGTGGTCACCTGGTATCCCTCCCTGTGTTCTGCATACCAAGCTATATATCAAACCACCATGCTGTATTGGTAAGTAAATAAATGCCATTATTACCCTGCACGCAGTTTTGCCTCTCATACCAGTCATGAAGTCATGTAAATTCGGAATCCAGCCCCCTTAGGTGAGCATGGTCCTATCTCCCCGTTAGAGAAAATTACTGAAATGCAAAAACCACAGTACATTCAATTATTTTGGTGTTGGAGCCTTCTCCTACCTTGCGCAGTATATACAGCCTCGACCTAGATAAGCTAAAGGTTACCGGTGTCAGAGTAGCGGTCGGCGTCCTCTCAACCCTCGAACGCCGACCGAGTGCACCTCTGCTTATTTACCGGCTTCAGGGCCGAATTTCGCGCACTGCGATTGGTCCGCGGTGTCAGGTGACGCGGGACCCGGCTGCCGGTATTCAGGTTCTCTGATTGGTCCCTAGTTTCTCTAATACTAGAGTGCCGGTCTTCGGGAGAAGAATGCGGCCATATGTGAACGGACCCCTATGCCTGGTATTAAATAGGATCTGGGGGCCAAGCTTGTATAATCTTTTTAATATGCGCCAATATTTTAATGAAAAATGTACGCGTGGCGAAAATGCGCATAACTACACTTTCGGTGTACGAAGGGAGTAAATCGCCTAAACGTGCACTTTATTTCATTAATATATAATTTTAGCTGATGGCGAATTCTGCAGAATTACAGTATATTCTGGAGTTATTATTGCAGAGCCAACTAACATAGTTTATTCAGAGCGGTTGCCATGTTAGTAAAGTCTGTGGGTGAAGTAAAACTGTCAACACTGTATTTATCGAGATGGAGTTAATACTAGTTGCCCAACATAATTTAACAAGACTGGCAAACTGTTATTGGCTAATGTGGACATATCGCATATTCAGCCTAATCAGATAAGATGTTGTGAATATCACACTTTTACTAATGTGGATATATCATATATTCAGCCTCATCAGGGAAGGTGTATTACATATCTCAATCTTAAATGTGGATGTTACAATTTTATATGTACCTTCAATAGATGTTAATTCATAAAGGTAATTTACTTTTGATTTAAGATGGAGAGGTACCAAGAGTTAGGGGGACAGTAGACTACTGCGCTAGAAGACAGCTACTCAGGTGGTTTAACGCAACTTGTTCCATTCCAGTAGTTCGTTCAGCCCTTTCTGTTCACTTTGCTCTTGATATATCCAGCGTGCCTCCTTGGTAATTAAGCGTCTTTCCACAGATTGCGCATCGCCCATCACTCTCTCCAACACTACCCATGTAAAAGTGTGTTTATTGCGGTGGCAATGTTGCACTAACTTGGTAGTCAGTTTTCCAATCCTTATTGTACTGACATGCTCTTGGATGCGGAGTTTGATCTTACGTGTGGTAAGTCCGATGTATTCCAATCCACACTCACATCTTAGTCTATATACCACGTTGGTTGTGTTGCAGTTACTAAAGTGGTTCAGTGACCAAGTTTTTCCAGATTGAAGAGTCACGGTGGTGGTTTTCTTTGTCAAGGGGCATACTGAACAACTCCCACAAGGAAAGTGTCCTTTAGGGATGGTAGTGTTCTCAGCTTCTGGTCATCCAACACTTCTGGTGTGAACCAGTTTGTCTTTCAGGTTACTTGCTCTTCGGAAGGCAAAACGTGGTGGTGGCATCTTAAAATCCGCTGTTGAAAGTAGAGACCAGTGTTTCCTAATAGACTGGCGGATCTTTGTGGCCATGGGATCATAGGTCATGACCACAGGTAGACAGTCTGACTTTTCTTTGACTCGTGTCTCTAACAAGGCTGCTCTGGGTGTATTCAAGGCTCTCTTTTGGGCTTGCTTGACTACTCTCCATGGGTAGTCACGGGCTTCCAATTTCGAACTTAGAACTCCTGTTTGTTCCTTATATAGTTCAGTGGATGAGCAGTTTCGCCTGTACCTGAGAAATTGTCCCACAGGGAGATTATCCCTTAATGCTCTCGGATGATATGACCGGTATGATAGTAGTGAGTTTCTATCGGTCGGCTTTTGATGCACACTTGTTCGAAAGCCCCCTCCAAATGCCTCAATGTCCAGATCAAGATAGACCGCATTTGTGTGATGATAATTCCAGGTAAAGCGAAGGCTCATATCTTGAATGTTCAGCCAATTTAAAAATTGGACCAGGACTGCCTCTTCCCCTGTCCAAAGGAGGAGCACATCATCAATATATCGCCTCCAGAGGCGTATATGGCCTCTGAAGGGATTGATGTCAGATTCGATGATGTGCTCCTCAAATTGGCCCACGTAGATACAGGCAAGGCTAGGTGCCATTGTAGCCCCCATAGACGTTCCCGTCACTTGTAGGAAAAGGTCGTCTTTATAGCAAAAAAAGTTCCTTGTGAGAGCGATTTCCACACACTGCAACACAAAGCTTTGGGGGGCATCGTAAAACCATTCCTGTGTGGCCAATGCTCTAGATGCGGCCACTAGTGCGGCATCCTGAGGAATACAAGAGTACAAGGACTCTATGTCGATAGTCACAATGTATTCTCTAACAGGATCAAATGTCATTTGGTCTAGGACCTTTAAGATGTCCATGGTGTCCTTGACATAGGATTTCTGGGTTACCACTGATTCGCGGAGAAAGTAGTCAGCGAACTGAGATAAAGGCTCTAGGATGGATTGGATTCCAGATACAATCGGCCGGCCCGGCGGAGGCCGGGCCGGCTTGTGTATCTTCGGTAGGATGTAGAAGGCAGGGGTCCTGGGATTGGTGTTAATGAGGAACTCAGCTTCCTTCGCACTTATCCACTTCTTCTCCTTTGCAGTCCCCACAAGGTCAGTTATCATTTTCATCAAATCTGGAGTGGGGTCTTTAGTGAGAGGTTGATAGTTAACTCTCACATTAAGTAGACGTCGTACTTCAGCCTCGTAATCGCAGGTGTTTAATATGACGATGGCTCCGCCTTTGTCGGCGCTTTTTATAGTTATGTTATCATTCCTCTGGAGGGACCTCATTGCCTCCCAATCACTTCTCATCATATTTTTGAATCCACTTGATTTGTTGTTATTTTCTATTTTCCCGATTTCCTCTAAAACTTTGGCCTCAAATACTGCCACTTCAGGGCCTATTGCCCCCGTAGGGGGACAAAAAGTCGAGGGTTTTTTTAAATTGGTATTGAAGCCTTTATTCTCCTCAGATGGTTGTTTCGCGAAGAATTTCTTCAGTTTAATTTTTCGCATGGTCTCATGAAACTCAGTGCGGCATTTGAAAGCATCATGGATCGGGGTGGGAACAAATCCCAGCCCTTTGTTAAGTACACGCTCTTCCTCCATTGTTAATTGATGGTCGGACAAATTGACCACAATGCTCTTCAAAGTGGCTTCTTTCCCCTGCTCCGTGTCTGTCGTGGGGAGAATGTTTGCCATTGTTGCGGGAGCCGATTGCCGCGTCCTTTTCCTTTCCCTTGTTGTCCCGGGCCCTTGTTGGATGCTTGTCCCTGTTCTAAAAAATTACGCAACAATGTACTCAGGTCAGTGTTGGAAGCTTCAGGTTCGTTAAATCTTACTCTGCTGGTACTGGGTCCTGGCTCAGGCTCGTCCTCACTGGACGTATTATCGAATGTCCAGTTTGCAGGTGTTCGCCTTTGTGGTTGAAATCTGGCTCCTCTGCCTCTTCTCCCTCCTCCGAATTGCTGTGGCTGTTGTTGTTCTTGTGCGGGTTCGTAGTATGAGTCGTTGACGTAGGGGAAAGCCCACTCATGTGTATAGCGTTGTAAATTACGCTGTAATCCCCTTATTTTCTGAGTTATCATATATTGTTTATACTCATCCAGGTCGTCTTTAATTTTTTGTAGATGTTCTTTTGCGTCAGTAAAACTACTGTCCTGACTAATGGCCTCCTCAAGTTCTACGATCTCTTTAAGTACCTCTTCACTTAATCTCTGAGCTGTGCTTATTATCAAAATTAACCAATCCCTGGTACATTTATTAGCGATAAAGCTCCAATCACGTCGGAACTGTTTATCGTCAAGGAAGATCCGCGGTTCGATTCTCACTATTAGACTTGCAGGTGAGGCTCCAGACTGATAGTATTCAGACATAAGAGCCCCATGCAGGGCAATTCTTATGTGTTTCTTTTTTAGATTACTCAGTTTCTCCCATTCTTCCCTGACTTTATTGTTACCGGAAAGGGGATTACCTTCGAATAATGACGGGCCCGCTAAAATTGCCGCGATCTGTTCGTCCGTGAAAGCCAGGCAATTTTTGTCCATTCTTTTGGTTTGACTGTGCAGTAAGTGGTAGGGAAACCAGGATGGACTGACCACACATACGAATAAAAAATCAGAGTTACGACGTAAGGTTGTATAGGAGTACTCTCACGGCTGAGCCGCCGTACACAAGGCACTACAAAAATAGGAGTCTAGAGAGAAAGACAAACAGAACTAGGACGCCCTCCACTCTGTAGGCTAATCAACAACACCAGTCCTAGTTCTTGTGGCAATATTCACTTATTGGACTGTAAACATCAATGGTCGACATTCGTTACCCAAGGGATCTCTTTAATCTCAAGATAATCCAAAATGTTTCAATCTACTGCCTCTTTAAAACAACAACCTCTCTGATCTATACAAACAGGACAGCACAAACAAAAAATGTGTGAAAAGCGAGAAGGCACCTCACGGGCGCACCACCAATGGGACCCCTGGTTGGTACTCACCAGGATGGCCCTGTTCTCATCATTGGTGCCATCAAGCTAAAACAAAAGCGTGTCTCGAACCCCAAAAATAAAAAGACAGTGGATGGTGCAGTGGACACAACTTATATGTGACACAACTAACAACATGTAACATTTAACATATAAGTCACTGCGCAACTAGGACAATAAACTTTACTTTCGTTCCTTTCTTTGTTGCAAACAGTAAACACACATATACTAAAAAAGGAGAGAGTGAATACTACCTATCGATTCACTCTCTACTTACAGCCGACATGTTTCATTGCCTTGGTTTCTATCAGGCAATTTCTTCAGGGCAATTCACTTTAAATGCCACTGCAAGAGACACTGATTCTTGGGTGCTGTAACACAAACAAACAGAAATGTGGTCACCTGGTATCCCTCCCTGTGTTCTGCATACCAAGCTATATATCAAACCACCATGCTGTATTGGTAAGTAAATAAATGCCATTATTACCCTGCACGCAGTTTTGCCTCTCATACCAGTCATGAAGTCATGTAAATTCGGAATCCAGCCCCCTTAGGTGAGCATGGTCCTATCTCCCCGTTAGAGAAAATTACTGAAATGCAAAAACCACAGTACATTCAATTATTTTGGTGTTGGAGCCTTCTCCTACCTTGCGCAGTATATACAGCCTCGACCTAGATAAGCTAAAGGTTACCGGTGTCAGAGTAGCGGTCGGCGTCCTCTCAACCCTCGAACGCCGACCGAGTGCACCTCTGCTTATTTACCGGCTTCAGGGCCGAATTTCGCGCACTGCGATTGGTCCGCGGTGTCAGGTGACGCGGGACCCGGCTGCCGGTATTCAGGTTCTCTGATTGGTCCCTAGTTTCTCTAATACTAGAGTGTCGGTCTTCGGGAGAAGAACGCGGCCATATGTGAAAGGACCCCTATGCCTGGTATTAAATAGGATCTGGGGGCCAAGCTTGTATAATCTTTTTAATATGCGCCAATATTTTAATGAAAAATGTACGCGTGGCGAAAATGCGCATAACTACACTTTCGGTGTACGAAGGGAGTAAATCGCCTAAACGTGCACTTTATTTCATTAATATATAATTTTAGCTGATGGCGAATTCTGCAGAATTACAGTATATTCTGGAGTTATTATTGCAGAGCCAACTAACATAGTTTATTCAGAGCGGTTGCCATGTTAGTAAAGTCTGTGGGTGAAGTAAAACTGTCAACACTGTATTTATCGAGATGGAGTTAATACTAGTTGCCCAACATAATTTAACAAGACTGGCAAACTGTTATTGGCTAATGTGGACATATCGCATATTCAGCCTAATCAGATAAGATGTTGTGAATATCACACTTTTACTAATGTGGATATATCATATATTCAGCCTCATCAGGGAAGGTGTATTACATATCTCAATCTTAAATGTGGATGTTACAATTTTATATGTACCTTCAATAGATGTTAATTCATAAAGGTAATTTACTTTTGATTTAAGATGGAGAGGTACCAAGAGTTAGGGGGACAGTAGACTACTGCGCTAGAAGACAGCTACTCAGGTGGTTTAACGCAATTTGTTCCATTCCAGTAGTTCGTTCAGCCCTTTCTGTTCACTTTGCTCTTGATATATCCAGCGTGCCTCCTTGGTAATTAAGCGTCTTTCCACAGATTGCGCATCGCCCATCACTCTCTCCAACACTACCCATGTAAAAGTGTGTTTATTGCGGTGGCAATGTTGCACTAACTTGGTAGTCAGTTTTCCAATCCTTATTGTACTGACATGCTCTTGGATGCGGAGTTTGATCTTACGTGTGGTAAGTCCGATGTATTCCAATCCACACTCACATCTTAGTCTATATACCACGTTGGTTGTGTTGCAGTTACTAAAGTGGTTCAGTGACCAAGTTTTTCCAGATTGAAGAGTCACGGTGGTGGTTTTCTTTGTCAAGGGGCATACTGAACAACTCCCACAAGGGAAGTGTCCTTTAGGGATGGTAGTGTTCTCAGCTTCTGGTCGTCCAACACTTCTGGTGTGAACCAGTTTGTCTTTCAGGTTACTTGCTCTTCGGAAGGCAAAACGTGGTGGTGGCATCTTAAAATCCGCTGTTGAAAGTAGAGACCAGTGTTTCCTAATAGACTGGCGGATCTTTGTGGCCATGGGATCATAGGTCATGACCACAGGTAGACAGTCTGACTTTTCTTTGACTCGTGTCTCTAACAAGGCTGCTCTGGGTGTATTCAAGGCTCTCTTTTGGGCTTGCTTGACTACTCTCCATGGGTAGTCACGGGCTTCCAATTTCGAACTTAGAACTCCTGCTTGTTCCTTATATAGTTCAGTGGATGAGCAGTTTCGCCTGTACCTGAGAAATTGTCCCACAGGGAGATTATCCCTTAATGCTCTCGGATGATATGACCGGTATGATAGTAGTGAGTTTCTATCGGTCGGCTTTTGATGCACACTTGTTCGAAAGCCCCCTCCAAATGCCTCAATGTCCAGATCAAGATAGACCGCATTTGTGTGATGATAATTCCAGGTAAAGCGAAGGCTCATATCTTGAATGTTCAGCCAATTTAAAAATTGGACCAGGACTGCCTCTTCCCCTGTCCAAAGGAGGAGCACATCATCAATATATCGCCTCCAGAGGCGTATATGGCCTCTGAAGGGATTGATGTCAGATTCGATGATGTGCTCCTCAAATTGGCCCACGTAGATACAGGCAAGGCTAGGTGCCATTGTAGCCCCCATAGACGTTCCCGTCTCTAGTATTAGAGAAACTAGGGACCAATCAGAGAACCTGAATACCGGCAGCCGGGTCCCGCGTCACCTGACACCGCGGACCAATCGCAGTGCGCGAAATTCGGCCCTGAAGCCGGTAAATAAGCAGAGGTGCACTCGGTCGGCGTTCGAGGGTTGAGAGGACGCCGACCGCTACTCTGACACCGGTAACCTTTAGCTTATCTAGGTCGAGGCTGTATATACTGCGCAAGGTAGGAGAAGGCTCCAACACCAAAATAATTGAATGTACTGTGGTTTTTGCATTTCAGTAATTTTCTCTAACGGGGAGATAGGACCATGCTCACCTAAGGGGCTGGATTCCGAATTTACATGACTTCATGACTGGTATGAGAGGCAAAACTGCGTGCAGGGTAATAATGGCATTTATTTACTTACCAATACAGCATGGTGGTTTGATATATAGCTTGGTATGCAGAACACAGGGAGGGATACCAGGTGACCACATTTCTGTTTGTTTGTGTTACAGCACCCAAGAATCAGTGTCTCTTGCAGTGGCATTTAAAGTGAATTGCCCTGAAGAAATTGCCTGATAGAAACCAAGGCAATGAAACATGTCGGCTGTAAGTAGAGAGTGAATCGATAGGTAGTATTCACTCTCTCCTTTTTTAGTATATGTGTGTTTACTGTTTGCAACAAAGAAAGGAACGAAAGTAAAGTTTATTGTCCTAGTTGCGCAGTGACTTATATGTTAAATGTTACATGTTGTTAGTTGTGTCACATATAAGTTGTGTCCACTGCACCATCCACTGTCTTTTTATTTTTGGGGTTCGAGACACGCTTTTGTTTTAGCTTGATGGCACCAATGATGAGAACAGGGCCATCCTGGTGAGTACCAACCAGGGGTCCCATTGGTGGTGCGCCCGTGAGGTGCCTTCTCGCTTTTCACACATTTTTTGTTTGTGCTGTCCTGTTTGTATAGATCAGAGAGGTTGTTGTTTTAAAGAGGCAGTAGATTGAAACATTTTGGATTATCTTGAGATTAAAGAGATCCCTTGGGTAACGAATGTCGACCATTGATGTTTACAGTCCAATAAGTGAATATTGCCACAAGAACTAGGACTGGTGTTGTTGATTAGCCTACAGAGTGGAGGGCGTCCTAGTTCTGTTTGTCTTTCCCTCTAGACTCCTATTTTTGTAGTGCCTTGTGTACGGCGGCCTCAGCCGTGAGAGTACTCCTATACAACCTTACGTCGTAACTCTGATTTTTTATTCGTATGTGTGGTCAGTCCATCCTGGTTTCCCTACCACTTACTGCACAGTCAAACCAAAAGAATGGACAAAAATTGCCTGGCTTTCACGGACGAACAGATCGCGGCAATTTTAGCGGGCCCGTCATTATTCGAAGGTAATCCCCTTTCCGGTAACAATAAAGTCAGGGAAGAATGGGAGAAACTGAGTAATCTAAAAAAGAAACACATAAGAATTGCCCTGCATGGGGCTCTTATGTCTGAATACTATCAGTCTGGAGCCTCACCTGCAAGTCTAATAGTGAGAATCGAACCGCGGATCTTCCTTGACGATAAACAGTTCCGACGTGATTGGAGCTTTATCGCTAATAAATGTACCAGGGATTGGTTAATTTTGATAATAAGCACAGCTCAAAGATTAAGTGAAGAGGTACTTAAAGAGATCGTAGAACTTGAGGAGGCCATTAGTCGGGACAGTAGTTTTACTGACGCAAAAGAACATCTACAAAAAATTAAAGACGACCTGGATGAGTATAAACAATATATGATAACTCAGAAAATAAGGGGATTACAGCGTAATTTACAACGCTATACACATGAGTGGGCTTTCCCCTACGTCAACGACTCATACTACGAACCCGCACAAGAACAACAACAGCCACAGCAATTCGGAGGAGGGAGAAGAGGCAGAGGAGCCAGATTTCAACCACAAAGGCGAACACCTGCAAACTGGACATTCGATAATACGTCCAGTGAGGACGAGCCTGAGCCAGGACCCAGTACCAGCAGAGTAAGATTTAACCAACCTGAAGCTTCCAACACTGACCTGAGTACATTGTTGCGTAATTTTTTAGAACAGGGACAAGCATCCAACAAGGGCCCGGGACAACAAGGGAAAGGAAAAGGACGCGGCAATCGGCTCCCGCAACAATGGCAAACATTCTCCCCACGACAGACACGGAGCAGGGGAAAGAAGCCACTTTGAAGAGCATTGTGGTCAATTTGTCCGACCATCAATTAACAATGGAGGAAGAGCGTGTACTTAACAAAGGGCTGGGATTTGTTCCCACCCCGATCCATGATGCTTTCAAATGCCGCACTGAGTTTCATGAGACCATGCGAAAAATTAAACTGAAGAAATTCTTCGCGAAACAACCATCTGAGGAGAATAAAGGCTTCAATACCAATTTAAAAAACCCTCGAATTTTTGTCCCCCTACGGGGGCAATAGGCCCTGAAGTGGCAGTATTTGAGGCCAAAGTTTTAGAGGAAATCGGGAAAATAGAAAATAACAACAAATCAAGTGGATTCAAAAATATGATGAGAAGTGATTGGGAGGCAATGAGGTCCCTCCAGAGGAATGATAACATAACTATAAAAAGCGCCGACAAAGGCGGAGCCATCGTCATATTAAACACCTGCGATTACGAGGCTGAAGTACGACGTCTACTTAATGTGAGAGTTAACTATCAACCTCTCACTAAAGACCCCACTCCAGATTTGATGAAAATGATAACTGACCTTGTGGGGACTGCAAAGGAGAAGAAGTGGATAAGTGCGAAGGAAGCTGAGTTCCTCATTAACACCAATCCCAGGACCCCTGCCTTCTACATCCTACCGAAGATACACAAGCCGGCCCGGCCTCCGCCGGGCCGGCCGATTGTATCTGGAATCCAATCCATCCTAGAGCCTTTATCTCAGTTCGCTGACTACTTTCTCCGCGAATCAGTGGTAACCCAGAAATCCTATGTCAAGGACACCATGGACATCTTAAAGGTCCTAGACCAAATGACATTTGATCCTGTTAGAGAATACATTGTGACTATCGACATAGAGTCCTTGTACTCTTGTATTCCTCAGGATGCCGCACTAGTGGCCGCATCTAGAGCATTGGCCACACAGGAATGGTTTTACGATGCCCCCCAAAGCTTTGTGTTGCAGTGTGTGGAAATCGCTCTCACAAGGAACTTTTTTTGCTATAAAGACGACCTTTTCCTACAAGTGACGGGAACGTCTATGGGGGCTACAATGGCACCTAGCCTTGCCTGTATCTACGTGGGC